>NW_022589745.1:10058377-10065055 GCF_004348235.1 Phoca vitulina | reverse complement strand
GGGGTGGCTGGGTGATAGACACTGGGGAGGGTATGTGCTATGGTGAGTGCTGTGAATTGTGCAAGGACTGTTGAATCACAGATCTGTACCTCGGAAACAAATAATGCAATATATGTTAAGGAAAAAAAAAAGAAGAAGATAGCAGGAGGGGAAGAATGAAGGGGGGGACATCGGAGGGGGAGACGAATCATGAGAGATGATGGACTCTGAAAAACAAACTGAGGGTTCTAGAGGGGAGGGGGGTGGGAGGATGGGTTAGCCTGGTGATGGGTATTAAGGAGGGCACGTTCTGCATGGAGCACTGGGTGTTATGCACAAACAATGAATCATGGAACACTACGTCAAAAACTAATGATGTAATGTATGGTGATTAACATAACAATAAAAAAAAAGCTGAGGCCTTATCTTAATGAATAAAGAAGACTCTGTGTAAGGACCATAACTGAATTAATGGGGAAACAGTGTGGCGGTAAGTATCCTGTGGAGGAAAGGAAACTAAATGACTGGGTAAGAGCCTTCTAGAAGAACCAAAACGATTCAGTAGAAAGCAAATGATGACAGTGATGCAAATGACAACCATAGATGAAGAGAGGATGGTATCACACAGAGAAGGAAGCTACAACTTCTGTTTCCTTTCAATGTTTTCTAAAGTGGATTTGTTGAATTTCCTGATAGCCAAGGAGCAAAGCCCAGGATGCCATACTGGGAATGCGGTGTGTGTGGGGGGGCAGTGAGGATGGAAGGAGGGGATAGGAGGTGCTGTGATGAAAGCCTGGTACACCTATCTAGTCATCAGATTCCTGTGCTTTCATAGGCTGGAGCTGTAACCTGAGCCCTACATCACTGGACATTCTCTAAGATCTAAATGCTTTATACACGCGATCACATTAAAACTCGTAAGAACATTCTTGTTATATACAAACCCCCCAGAAAACTGTAGTAAGAAAGCATACATTACTTTTCCTAGGTTTCAGAGCCTGCACTAGATAGAGATCCTATATTTAATCATTATGTGATCCTGACTCTCATCTACTGAGATACTGTGTTAGATAAGCCCTCTCCTGTTAGTTACTTTTTGATTCTAATTGTTGCATTCAAATTGTGCAATGAAAGGTATAGACACAGAGACCACTTTACATTTCAGATATCCCCTGGAGCGCCGTGCCGTAATTGGGCATGGCACTCAAAGGAGGCAATATTTTCAAATGGTGACCACCTGAAAGATTGATTGAGTCAACCCAGGTGTTGCATATGCATTAGAAAAACAAATACTCATGTTAACCCACTAGGAAAGTTATATATAATCTTCAAGTGCTTATGGGCCAGGAACAGTGCAAAATACTTTACATAAATTATTTCATTTAGTCATGGCAACACGCAAAATCATCTTTACCCCTGTTAAGATTGTATTTTCATAATTACCAGAGATATTTTCTTACCTTTAAGTGTTTCTTTAAGTACTAGAAGTTCAAAGAAAATCATGATTACACTAGTGTTCTGGGCAAAATGAATGTGGATTATTACCTTTTTCTGGATAATGCTCCCAAACTGTTTTGTATCACTGCTGAACTGTCAACAGATAATTCCTCCTTTCTGTGCAGGAGGCCAGACTGATATGGACAGAGTGCAGAGTAATGAGATTAACCTTCCAGAGTCACTTGTCAGCTCCCTAATTCTTTAAACCTCTTCAGAAACCAGACGCAATTTTGTGGTATCAATAAAGAAATAAATCATGGTTGAAGATTATTTTCTTGTGTATCTGTTAAAAAGTGGAACAAAGAGCTACTTACCATTGCTTATCTCAAGTAATAATAAAAAGCTAACCTGTGACCTAGAAATTCCATTTAAAGTTTGATCTTACTTTCCTTAAAATCATCTGCATAATAATTAGATGGAATATTTTTTTTACAGATGTACACAGTGATCCTCTAGGTTTTTTAGAGACTCATTATCATGTGGTTTTCCAAAAGCATTCATGGTTTTTGCCATTCCCCTGTACTTAGTGGGATTTGTGGACTTTGAATGGTCACAATTACCAGATGTAGTTCCTGAGGCCCAGATAGTAAGCATGGGGGTCCAGAAAAATGCTGTTGCAAGAATTACAAATGAAGTCTACCTCTTTCCAAAAACTGTAAAGTTCATAAGTGAATGTGCAATGGTGGAATGGTTTTGCTATTTTCATTTGGTACCAAAAATTGTATGGTCACATATATCATATTTCAGAACAAGTGGCAAGACATATCAATCCAATAACTAGACCAACAAGATAAGATGTTTTAGCCAATGCTGTTATTCTGTGGGGATAGGGAGTGGAAGCTAATTAAAAATCTTTGGGATAGCTGAACTAGTGTTCTAGAGAACTAAGTGTTCTCTAAACTTTCTCACATGAATTTTGAGGACAGAGAGTCAGAAATTGGTCATCCAGCCATTGCCAGTATTGAGTTAGGGAACAAGACAGTGATCAAGAATATGTCGTCAGATGGGTCAGTTATACGTCAGTTTAAAAAATGGATAGGTTATGACTTGTTAAAGAAGAGAGGGGAGTTTTAAGGGGAAGGAAAGGCATAGAAAAAAAAAGAATATGTTGTTAGTATTGGATCTTACGAGGCTGGAACTAGGGCACGTGCTGTGAAGATGCATCCCTGTAAGAACCAAGAAATCAAGTGCGACTAAAATCCTTAAATGTCAAAGCCATGAATAAGGACAGGTTTACCTATCTAAGATGAAAATCAAGTAGAGGTAGAACTGAGAGGATGTGGTTAGCGCAAAGGAGGTATTCTTGGGTGCATACCGAGACCCCCCACCCAGGAAAAATTGCAGTTCTTTGCATACCATTTGGCATGTGATTTCTGACGGGGTTGAACTCACATATCAAATCAGTTGTAGAGCAAACATCCACTGGTTTCAATGGTGTTTAATTATTTAATTCTCAACAATGTATAATAATTAACTTAAAAGAAGATATTATGAATTAAATCATCTATATGTGATGTTCATAATTTGATCAGTATAAAATACTTCTTCCACATTCGCCCTTAGGTTACTAGAATGTGTGAATCCCAGCTCTTAAAACTGTTACAGAGTATTAAATAGCCAGTATATATTGTTCTAGATAACATGAAAACAAATTCACAAATTCTTCCATATGTGTTATTACACAACATCTTAATACATGGTTCATTTTTATAAATAGTAGTGTAAAATATATTCAGAGCGTTTTCGCTTGCTGTTCTCTGAAGATTTCATTGTATGTATCACTGGGCTGAGATGATAGCAGATACTGATTCACATTCTTATTCTTCTCTCACAAGTTGTGTAAATTTAGGCAGTTTAATTAGATTCTTTGAGCCTGGTTTTCCCATTTAAAATGGAAATGATAATGCTTGCTTTCCAGGGCTAATTTGAGAATGAATGAGAAAATGTATGCACAAGTTATGGTGCAGGGCCTGGCACTTAATAGACGCTTGGTTAATGTTAGTAATTTCTTTCTCCCTTCTTGTTCAAGAGGTTGAACAGATGGGTATATTATAATATATGAATAAAAATACCAATTATTTTCAACATAGCAAAAATTCTTATATACCCTATAATATAGTAAGTAGCATGACATCACGTAAAAATCATAGTTTTTGTAATAATGGCAAAGACTAAAAGCTACACACTGCAAGGGGAGAATTTTAAATGAAATCAGTCATTTGATATAACTACTAAGTCAGTGAATGTACAGACACAGTAGAAGGCCCAGCAAAAGGGAGTTCAGTTCTGGCTACGGATCTACAAGAAGAATATTAACAAATCAATTTAAACTTAGAAGATGGCAAGAGATCTTGTATTCTGATTATGAGAATAGTAGAAGTAATTGGGACTGTCTTGAGCCTGTGGTGCACAGAGGAATCTGAGATCTTGCCGTGTTGTATGGGCTATCACGTGGAAGCAGAACAAAGAGGACTTCTTTGCTGCCTAAGGGCTGCATTAGTATGACTCAGAAGAATATAGAACAGAACATTAAAACTAAAGGAAAAATAGCAAAACCAAAACAACAAAAGCAACAAAATGACTGTTCACTGGTGGAATGCCAAGAAAGGCAAGAAACAGCCCACCACTGGTAATATCAGAGCTGAGGAAAAGCAGAGACCATAGGTTAAGGAAATTGACAAGGAAATGCTCAATGTTTAGATTAAATACTCAAGCCCAGGATTTCTCTGATCCTTTTCAACTTCTAAGATCTCACAGTACGAGTGATGGCTGGATTGTCCAAAAGATGAGTGTGGTAAAAATAAAACAGAAGTCTGTCTTTAGAAATAATTATTTTGTTCAGTCAAAAGCCTGGGCTTTTAGGAATTTCTCAGGGAGGAGTTGCTAAAATTAATTTTGAAAGTATTCTCTGATCTGCAATGATTCAAAAAACTGAAGGAAATTCAGAATACTTTCTGAGAAAGCAGTGACTTCATCAGTTACCTTTATATCCAGAGAGTGAGTGTCAGTGGCACCAAAAGATCATAGAAAAAAATTACTGTATCAACCGTTTGGATACTTTTAACACTTCCACATCACCTTCCTCCCTCCCACCCCTCCCTGAACACACACACAGAAACACACATGAAAGCTAAATGTAGAAGAGACTGGAGATGAAAGTAAGAGAAAGACTTTGGTAGGGCAAAGAAATTAGGATTCTTCATCTATCTACATTTACATCTGTTTCCATCTCTTTTTTTTTCAGTAATTCTTTATTTTTAATTCCAGCTTACAGACACTGAAATTCACTCTTTTTGTTGCACAGATCTGTTTCCTTATAATGCCTAGTTTAGGGATTAGAGTAATGGTGACCTAAAAAATGAGTAGTTGTAAATTGTTCCCTCCTTTTATTTTCTGGCTTAGTTTAGTACAATTGTTATAATTTCTCCCTTATGTTTTTAAAATAAATTACCAATGAAGTTCTCTAGGTATGAGTCTATTTTGGTAGAGGTATTTAAAAATTCAAGTTATTACTAAGTCTATTAAGATAATCCACTTTGTTTTCAGTAAACTTCAATAGTTTGAGTCCAGAAATTGCCCATTTTGGCCAAGCGCGGGTCTGTGGAGGGAAGTGACTGGCTGTTCCATTGTTGGCTTCTCTCTGCAGGAACCATATATTGAAGACAATGTCTGGAAGCTTCTACTTTGTAATTGTGGGCCACCATGATAATCCAGTTTTTGAAATGGAAGTTTTGCCAGCTGGAAAAGCAGAATCCAAAGATGATCATCGTTATATGAACCAGTTCATAAGTCATGCTGCTCTCGACCTCGTAGATGAGAATATGTGGCTGTCCAACAATATGTACTTGAAAACTCTGGACAAGTTCAATGAGTGGTTTGTTTCGGCGTTTGTTACTGCAGGTCATATGAGATTTATTATGCTTCATGACGTAAGGCAAGAAGATGGAATAAAGAACTTCTTTACTGATGTCTATGATTTATACATAAAGTTTGCAATGAACCCATTTTATGAACCCCATTCTCCTATTCGATCAAGCACATTTGACAGAAAAGTTCAGTTTCTTGGGAAGAAACACCTTTTAAGTTGAATGCAGAAAAATTTGGAAACAAACAATGTTACTACAATGGGGTATTCTCAGGAATGTGTATGTTGTAAGTAACTTGACTAAATAGCCTGGAAAAGTTTTACTTGTAGTCTAAATTTATCTGAACCTGATGAAATTCCTGGTATTATTTCAAAACAAGCTTTTGATTTTACTCATTCAGATAGCTTTATCTTGATGTCACAATTCAGAACCAAATGTCATGGTCAAGATTTTGGGAGACAGATTGAAAACTGGAAGTTTCTGCAGTGGGGAATGAAGTTGATAGCATGTACATGGACTTCTATACATCTGTAGGTGTTGTTATAAAACCGTACGGGCAGCATCCATAGCACTCCCCAAGAGGCCGAAGCAAACAGCTTTTGCAGTGCCAAATGCCACAGGCCTGCCTCTGTCAAAGTGATTCCGCTATAAATCCGGAATCCTGGATCCATGTTTATAAAATGGGAGGCTGGGACCAAAGTGACATGTTATGTTCTTACATTGCCTTTCCCTCCAGCAGTAAACTGAAGTAAGTGAACCTGTTGATAGTTATACTACTACTAAGAAGTTATAATTCTGGAATTGTAAACAAAGAAAAGTTTATAATACATTAACATTTGCATTCTTGGCTTTTTTGGGTTGTACACCAAGAGGGTGGGGGTGGTCTGTAACAAGTGGGATCTTACTGTAAACTAGTAAATGTCCATTTAAAAACAAGTACTATAACCAGATATTTTCTGTGCTAATTGTGAGCACTTAATTTTGTTCCATCCTGAATAACTTGAGCAAGTAATTCTGTTTGGTCTCATACCCTTGTGTGAAGTTGCTACCATAATTTTTTACCCCATCTGTTTATTTGATTTCTTAAATAAAGAGATTTGTCCCAAAAAAAAGAAATTGCCCATTTTTCTTGTATTATGAAATATATTGGCATAAAGTTGTAATAACACTCCTTTCTTAGTCTCATTAATGCCTGTATAGACGCTACAGTAACGTTACCACTTTCGTTCCTGATACTGGGGGTTTGTGTGTTCTCTCTTGTTCAACTTGATCAGCCTGGCTAGAGATTCATCCAGTTTTATTGACCTATTATTCAATGAACTTCTTTTGGTTACAT
>NW_022589745.1:9791011-10058367 GCF_004348235.1 Phoca vitulina | reverse complement strand
ATCCAGTTTTATTGACCTATTATTCAATGAACTTCTTTTGGTTACATTGATATTTGAATCTTGTCTGTTTTTTTTAATTGATGTCTGCTCTTATCTTTACTTCCTTCTGTTTGCTTTAGATTTAATTTGTTCCTTTTTTTTTTTGCTAATCTTTTTTTTTTTTAATATTGGAAATATTAAGTACTGGTTTGAGACCTTTCTTGTTTCTTAACATAGACTTTAATTTTATAAAATTCCCACCAAAAACTGCTTTGGTTGCATCCCATAAGGTTTGTTATGTTGTGTTTTTCTTTTTACTAAATTCAAAATAGATGTCTATTTCCCTGGCAATTTCTTCCTTGATCTATGGATTACTTAGAAATAGATTGCTTAGGGTGCCTGGGTAGCTCAGTCGTTAAGCCTTTGGCTCAGGTCATGATCACGGGGTCCTGGGATCGAGCCCTGCGTTGGGCTCCCTGCTCAGCGGGGAGTCTGCTTCTCCCTCTCCCACTCCCTCTGCTTGTGTTCCCTGTCTTGCTGTGTCTCTGTCAAATAAATAAATAAAATCTTTAAAAAATAGAAATAGATTGCTTAGTTTCCAAAATCTGAGAGAATTTCTAGAGATCTCTCTGTTAATTGGTTCTAATTTAATTCCATTTTGGTTAGAGAATATACTTTGAATGAATTCAATTGTTTTAAATTTGTTGACTTTTTAATATTTTAATCAACCAAAATATAAGTGAATATTCCATGTGCACATGAAAAGAAGGTATTTTGCTCTTTTTGTGGTAAGTGTACTATAAATGTCAATTAGGTAACATTGAATATTAGTATTTTAAATTACTAATTCCCTATATATTCTTACTGATGAAACTGTCTACTTGTTTTGTCAAATACTAAGAGTGATGAAATTTCCAAAAGGAAATGATTTTTTTCTATTACTCCTTTAAGTTCTGTCTTCTATTGATTCATGAATTTTAAAGTTCTGTTGTTGATATATACACATTTCATATTGTGTGAATTAGGCTGTTAATATTTCTTTTTGTACAATATGTTTGTTTTTCAATCTACCATTGCTATCTGACTTCTGTTGTCTCATCACTTATTTTTTTTTTAACGACTGAGCCACTCAGGCACCCCTCATCACTTATTTTTTTTTTTAAAGATTTTATTTATTTATTTGACAGAGAGAGACATAGCGAGAGAGGGAACACAAGCAGGGGGAGTAGGAGAGGGAGAAGCAGGCTTCCCCACGGTGCAGGGAGCCCGATGTGGGGCTCGATCCCAGGACCCTGGGATCACGACCTGAGCCGAAGGCAGACGCTTAACGACTGAGCCACCCAGGCGCCCCTCATCACTTATTTTTTATCTTAACTTTCTGCCTTTTTAAAATTAATTGTTATTTGATATGCATTAATTTATCTCTGCTTATTGCATATTCAAAAACATTTTCACATGTTTATTTTAAAATATTGATTTTAAATTACCATTGTGAACCATCAAATGATATCATGCCACTTCCTGTAGAATGTAAGCATCTTATAATATACTCAATATATTTCATTCCCTCCATCTTACCCTTTATACTATCCTTTTTATTCAACTTAATTGTGCATATGTTGTAAAACATACAATTCATACAGTTACCTTCTTTGGTTTAGACAGTCCATTATTCTTTAAAGTAATTAAAAACAAGGAGAATATGTCTTATATGAGCCTGCATTTTGACCATATATTTCTCTTTTTTCTTTATATAGACCCAGATTTACAGCTGATATCATTTCCTTCTGCCTGAACAAATTCCTTTAACATTTGTTATAATTAGGTCTACTAGCAGTGACTCATCTCAGTTTCTGTTACTCTGAAGAAATTTTTATTTCACCTTCATTTTTGAAGGATATTTTCACTGTATATAGAATTCTGTAATGGAAGATTATTTTTTTCCTTTCTTTCAATTTTTAAAGATGTCATACTGTATGTCTTATCTTTGCTCCTCTGTGTGTATATATATACATTTTTTTTCTTCAGATTGCCATTAAAATTTTTTCTTAATGTTTGCTTTTGTGCATTTTGACTGTGATATGCATAGCTTTTTAAAATTATTGGGGTGCCTGGATGGCTTAGTCAGTTAAGCATCTGTCTTCAGCTTGGGTCATGATCCCAGGGTCCTGGGATTGAGCCCTGTGGCATCCTGCTCTCTGGTCAGCAGGGAGCCTGCTTTTCCTCACTGTGCCTACTTGTGCTCTCTGTCAAATAAATAAAATATTTAAAAAAAATAAAATTATTATTAATAATGTTTGTTTCTTTGAGCTTCTTAAATCTGTGTTTGGTTGTTTCTTTCCTCCTTGTATTCTTTTTGAAAATTCTCGCCTGTTGTATTTGGAAATATTTCTCTGACTTGCCTCTTTTCCTTTATGGGTCTCCAATTATGTAACGAGGTCCAGATGTTTGATATTGACCTATACCTCTTGGATTCTTTGTTCTGATTTTATTTCTCTTTGCTTCATTTTAGATAATTTCTATTGAACCCTTTTCAAGGTATTTTATTTTTTTATTCTATTTTGCTGATAAACCCACTGAAGGAATATTTTATCTATGATATTTTTATTCCTAGCAGTTTCAAATGACTTTTTAAAATCATTTTTCCTGTGTCCGCTGAGATTCTCCATTCTGTATTCAATTTATGCATGTTAATTATCATTTACACTGTATATTAATGCCCTAGGAATTCTGTAACAAATCACCACAAACTGGGTGGTTTAAAACAACAGAAATATATTCTGTCACAATTCTGGAGACTGAAAGTTTGAGATCAAGGTTACAGAAAGGCCATGCTTCCTCAGGAGTCTCTAGAAAAAATCCTTTCTTTTAGCTTCTATCATTTGCTGGCAATTCTTGGTGTTTCTTGTTTTGTAGATGTATCACTCTAATCTCTGCCTCTGCTTTCATATGGCATTGTCCTGTGTGTGTGTGTGTCTGTGTCTTCTCTTAAACGTTTAAGAATACCTGCCATATTGAATTTAGAGCCCACCCTAATCCATTATGACTTCACTTTAACTTAAATAATAACAGTGTTAAAACCTTACTTCTGAACAAGGACACATTTACAGGTACCTGGGCTCAGGACTTCGATATATCATTTAGAGGACACAATTCAACCTACAGGATACTATAAACTTAGTAGTGATCATAGATGTTTTTTTTTTAAGATTTTATTTATTTATTTGACAGAGAGAGACACAGCGAGAGGGAACACAAGCAGGGCGAGTGGGAGAGGGAGAAGCAGGCTTCCCGTGGAGCAGGGAGCTCGATGCAGGGCTCAATCCCAGGACCCTGGGACCATGACCTGACCTGAAGGCAGACGCTTAACAACTGAGCCACCCAGGCGCCCGATCATAGATATTTTAAAGTCCCTGTAGAATAGTTCCATCATGTGGTCATCTCTGAGATCTTTTTTTATATATCTTATTTTTAATTGAGTACAAAATGTTGTATATAAATGAAAAGTAGGTACCAAGAAATTTATAACAGGAAGTAGGCAGACGTTTTCTTCCATCAAGTCATTAGTGTGTAAGGTTGGGTCAGTCTAGTCACTTGGTTGAACTGGATTTGGGCTTTGTTGTTACTATTGTCATTCTTATTTTCCCACACACTTTACATTCCTCTAGTAAGACTTCTGTTGCTTATTATTCAGTGTTAAGCTTGTGGTACAGGCAGGAAAGTTTTCTTAATCCTCTGGTCCAACTTCTACTTTTGGTAAGACTCATGCTGCTCCTGGGTTCAAGATTCAGCCCTTTAAGCATTCTTCCACTCCCTTCCTCATTATAGCCAGTACTTCCTTGCTTTTGTTGTGGATCCTGGGCATGCAAAAATTCCTTGCCTTTCCCCTCATGGCAGGTGGCTTTGGCTTCTCTCTTCTTCCAAAATACATCATTATCATCATCAACAAGAAGAAAATTCTTGAGTCTTCACTTGGCTTCCTGGGGGAAGAGAGAGTTTTCTAAAGGTAGAGCGTTCTGCTTTTACTTCTCCAACAGTGCCTTGAGTACCAGAGACTTTGATGACCTTTCTGTAGTGGCTTAAAGCTTTTTTTAGTTAATATTTACTAATATTAATGATTGAGAGCAGGGTTCTAGGAAGTGTTTGCCCCTATGGAGCATCAGCAGCTGATCTTCTCGGAACCCTGAGGACTGCGCCATTGAGGAAGGCTCCTCAGGCCATTCCCTCTTGCCTCTCCTCTTTTTGTGTATACTCAGGAGAGACACATGGAAAAGAGCTTTTGAGTAATTGTGAACATTCCCACGTCTAGATCTATTTTAAATTGATACGCCAGCACACATTTGGCCTTTAAAAGTTTGTTAAAATTGTAGCTGATTTATTCTTTCCCACTTTTGCAGAGACTGCTTCTTCCTCCCATGCTTGTCAAAGGTGAAACAGTTCATGTATCTCTGCTCTCCTTGGAGGCACTTGTTACTCCTTGGAATTCAGTTCCCTTTGCTGCCTTGTGACCTTAGCTCTTTGATGGAATCAAGAAAAATTATGATTTGCAGATTAGGTGGTTTTTCTCATCCTTAGGATGGATGGTAGCAACATTCTCTTGAATCTTTCTACACCTTGATCATATGCAGAACTCAGTTACTTCTAGGCCTTAGGCCTTTGTTGCAATTCAAGGCAAACTAAGGATCTCATATCAAAGGATCTAAGGACTCATTCACTTTGATTTTTTATTTTGCTTGTCTGTTTCTCCCTACTAGAATAAAAATGGCTTGAAGGCCAGAGTTTGTGCCAGCTTTATTTATTGCTGTTATACTTAGAACACTGAGAAAGGAGTCTGCCACAAAGTTGCCTCTCAGTAAATGTTATTGGATGAATGGCTATTTAATAACATAGTTTAATGAGGCATTAAATATGTTTTCATATTTTGTTCTCAAACAACACTTAATATAGATAATATCCTCATATTTAGAAGAGGAAAGTAATTTTCAAAAGATATTTCATAAATTGACCTGCATAACATAGTTTTACTTGGCAGGGAGAGAGAGAAAGTACTGTCCTGGAAAGAACAAGAATATTTGTGTTGGGCATAACTGTTTTTGAATGCTGACTTCTCTTCTGTCGTTGATGGTTTATTCTCTTAGTCACAGTGAGGCCAATACTTCCCCATTTAAAATGTTATGCTAAAGAACTAATGGAATCATTATTTACAACATTGGACACAAAATAAGCCCTTAATAGCCATTCTTATGACTCCTATTCCTTCTAACATTAGTATTACTTCTGTATTACCTTCTTGTCATATGGATCTTGAGTCTCGTTTCTCTGATGCTAATTCTTGAGCAGTTCCCTTTGCTGCCTTGTGACCTTAGCTCTTTGATGGAGTCAAGAAAAAATCAGGATTTGTAGATTAGTGGTTTTTCTCATCCTTAGGATAGTAGTGACATTCTGTTGAATCTTTCTACACCTTGATCACATGCAGAACTCAGTTAATTCTAGGCCTTACCAGGGAATATTTGAAACATGGAGTTTTTTAGGTGAAGAAGAATCTATGGGATGAGAGGTATGGTAGGGTGTGCAGAGCCAGAAATTGGACAGCCTGTAATATACTTAGAATGGCTGTTTTCTGTTCTCTGGCACAGGAGGCAGAGCTAATTCTTCCTGGTGCCAAATTGAACTAGTAGATATGAGTAACTTGTATAAAACAAAACAAGCAACAATAGATAGGTTTACAGATTTAAATCCTTAGCTAATTTTTTAAAAGATTTTATTTATTTATTTATTTATGTGACAGCACAGGAGAGCACAGGCGGGGGGGGGGGGGGGGGCAGGGGCAGAGGGAGAAGGAGAAGCAGGCTCCCCACTGAGCAGGGGACCTGATGCGTGTCTGGATCCCAGGACTCTGGGATCATGACCTGAGCCAAAGGCAGTTGCTTAAGTGACTGAGCCACCCAGGAGCCCCACCCTTAGCTAATTTTGAGGAAAAGACACATTTTCTAAAAAGAACCTTTAGTCCATAAAGCATAAATAGCATTGAAGATAGTATCAGAATAATACTGATAAGTCAACAAATGTAATCTCAGGAAGGGCTTTCTAGGCTCTCCTGTTTTGCATTCTGTTGTCAAGGTCATAGGAATATGGGGAGGATTAAAAGAGAATAATAGACTTAAACTTATAATAAGATAATAAACTTATCTCTCCCAGCAGAATGGAGTGCTATTAAGCATGGAGTCATAAAGACTCCATTAAGATTCAAATGTCTTATTGTTTTATGTTGTGTGAGACTTGGAGCTTTGTAGGTCTAGGGAGTGACAAGGCAGACAGGAGAGTTGACAGAACAAAAAGAAACATCAAAGTTGTAATATAAATTGAGTTACTAATGCAATAATGATCACATTGAATAAGAAAGGAAATCCAACTTTCTGTATATCTGTGTAAGTTTTCTGGGTTGCTCCGGTCTGTGGCCCAACATGCATAATTTTTTTTTTTCCATTTTGAAAGAGTGATAGATTTTTCTGTGCCATTTAAAAAAAGTACAAATTATTTCCCTCTGAGTTCAAATTTCATGGTGATAAGAAGTTTTGAAAATATCTCAGTGGTGGCAAAATACATTTTTCTTATTTGCAGTAGAATCCTGTAGGGATTACTTTGTGTCTTTATGGAAAATAGCCTGAGGCATTATATGCTAACATATTGGTTAACATCTATTTTTGAGAGTCCATTTGCCAAGGAAGTTCAGGCTGAAAACTAATGTTTTCTTTTTCTTTTTTGGTATCTGTTTAGAAATAAGTGGAACTGTTTTGAGGGCTGGAAAGACATCGTAGCTGAAAGTAATCTTGGATATTATCAAGGAAAACTTATTTTATACTTGAGGAATCTAAGACCTAAATTGAGAAACAGCATAACCAATGCTTCATAATTATGTTCAATGGATACATTTTATCATTAGTGTCCTGAATGCCAATTCAGTGTGCTCTAAACTGTAGCTTATTATATGTAGTGAATCTTGCATGAATTATTGGTCGTATAGAAAAATAAATACTTTATTTCACTGGGTAGTTTAAAATCTAAATAACTTTCATGTTTTAAGATAACTTAATGACTTATTTGTCATTTAGCTAATGTAAATGTTTGATTTTTAAAAATATCACTGACAACTTCTGTAATTACACAAATTCTACAAAATAATGAGAAATATATATAGAATAATTTGCATAAAATGCACAAATTAGAAAATAAACACTGTCTAAATGTCACTACTCAGAAGAAAGCAAAAATTCACCCTCCGTAAAAATAACATTGACATTCAGTACAACTCAAAATTTAATAACACATGAATCCTTACCTCAAGGAACTTGCTATCTAGTAGTGAGACAGACACTAAGAAAATGGTTACAATGTTGTACTATAATTAGATAATAACAATCAAATAATTGGTTTAGGGGTTAAATAGTACAAAGAAATTGTGCAATTAGAGATTTTTTATTAACAGGCTGTACATCTAATAATATGATTATTAATAAAGGAAGCCTACTCTCAGTTTAGACACTAATCAGAAAATGACTTCTGGGTCCAAGAGAATGAATATGAGCTTTTTTATTGAAGAGATAACATTGATGCAAAAAATTTAAAGAACCCTCAAAACTAAGGAGTACAAAACAAGCAACCCTCCACCACCAAAAAAAGAAAAGTGCAAAAGACTTAAACAGACATTTTACAAAATAAAACATATGACAAATTATCGCATGAAAAGGTACTCAATGTCATTAGTCATTTGAGAAATGCAGAATAAAACCTTAGTGGAATACTATTACACACCTCTTAGCATTGCTAAAATAAAATAATCCTTACAAAACCATGTGTGGGTGTGGTTTAGGAGCTACTAAAACTCTCATGCATCACTGGCGGCAATGCAAAATTACACAGCCACTCTGGAAATCTTCTATTATGTTAATTATATTATGTTCATAATCACCCAAAATTAGGGGCAAACGAAATGTACTTTAGTGGGTGAATGGATAAACAATCTGTGGTACATCCATAAAATGAACTGCTACTATCGGGGCAACAGAAAGGAATTTGCCCTTGATAGGTACTCTACAGCAGGAAGGAATCTCAAAGGCTGAGTGAAAGACCCAGCCACAAATGATTCCTTACTGTACAATAACATTCACATGATGTTCTGGAATAAGCAAAACTGTAAGGACGGAGTCCAAATCAGTGGTATTAACGTGCTAGAGATGAGAATAGGTTGACTCTAAAAGGCAGCACAAGGGAACATTTTCTGGTGATGGAGATGATCTGCATCCCAATTTTGATGGTGGTTACAAAATTCTGTTTGTTAAACTCATAGAACTGTACACCAAAAAGTCTATTTTACTGTATGTAAATTTAGTAAAAAGTGACTATATTGCTATCATAATACACAACTAATTCAATGACTGTGTCTAAAACGTGATCACTATAAATGCTGAATAGGATGTAGAGAAGTGGAACTCCCATAGTTTCTGATAGAAATATAAAGTGATTCGCTTTGGAAAGTAGCTTTATATCTATTAAAGCTAAACATAAGCCAACCACGTTACCCAACATTCCTACTCCTAGATATTATACCCAAGAGAAATGAGTATGTATGTCAACCAAAAGGCATATGCAAGAAGTTCATGGTAGCTTTACTCATAAGAGGCAACCCCCCCAAAAAAAAAAACAGCTTAAGTAAACAGCAAATAAAGAATGTCTAAAAGAATATATTTACATAATGGAGCACTACACAAAAATAAGAATAAACTATAGATAACACACAATATTGCTGAACTTCACAGACATTATATTGAATGGAAAAATACAAACACAAAAGAGAACATTCATATAATTAACTATGTATCTCAAGGACAGGCAAAATGGAAATGAAAGCAGAAGTTACCTCGAATGTATTGAGTGGGCTGGGACATGAGGGGTCATCCTGCAGGGCGGGGAATGGAAATATGCTGCATCTCAGTCTGAGCAGTGGTTACATAAACACATACCATAGAACATTTATTGAGTTTTATGTGTAAGATTTGTGGACTTCCCTCAATGTTGCACTTCAATTTAAAAAAAAAATTTTTTTTTTTTTAAAGTAAGGAAACAGGAAAAGAAAATAAGGAAAGGAAAGGAAGAAAAAAAAGAAAAACCTTTCAGTCATTTCTTCCTACAGAATTCTCCTTAGGTCACTTCCGATCTAAATGCTGATCCCAGAATGGATAAAATTAATAAGCTTCCTTCTTTGAAAATGTTTTTATACTGGCTTATCTGAGTATATTATTTATTCTACACAGATACTTAATTATCCCACAACCTCAGTTATTAGTCATTTGTTAATAAATTCATATTAATATATAAATCAGTATGACAATTAAGTGATTTAATATGGAACCTCTTCTTCCTGAGCAATTAGAGTCCTGTACCCAGTCCATCAGCTCCGTCTTTTAGTTCTAGCATCTGAAGAGTAATTCAGTGGTTGCTGGTATAACTTTATTGCACAACTCATGGGGACATGTTTATGTCATGGTCTACATCATTTCATTCATACATAAAATAATAGTTCTGGCTATCTGGTAAGGAAAATATAACGATTTTGAGACTATTTTGCCTAAGTTCTGGCAAAGCCTATGATTATTAATATTCTACCACCAAAAACTCCTTCTAGGATCTCTACTGCATTGTTGAGGAAAAGCCAGGAATAATATAGTCTATCCCTTTTGGTCCCTGTTGTGAGGGGAAAATAAAATGTGATATTTGAAACATAGAAGCTGAGGTCACTCACTATTGTGTTGAGCAACTTAGGGGCAGTTACCTACTCAGAGGGTTCATGCAGGATGCTGAGCAGCTTCTGGAGGAATCCTTGAGATCCACCATTCTGGTGCTGAAGAGAGCTTAGGCGTTGGCCCCTATGACTTTGCTTCCCTAGACTTTTAAATGGTTGTGTAAATCTTGAATTCTATTGCAACCATTCATTCCTTGAATACATAGAATACCTTCTGTTTTTCTGACAAAATCATATTGAAACATTTTTCCACAGTTGACACTAACTTTCCAGTTTTTGGTTGTTTTTGCACAAATAAATTTAGCATTTCTTTCCCATAGAGTCACAATGTCATGTTTCTTTCTGGGAAATCAAATTATTTGGCATGTGTTTAGCATGGCATCTCCTTGGTAATGGACATGTCATAGACCAAGTTATAAGATATCACAGATAATTTATGAGTCTGGAAAAAAAAATTACTGGTTTCCAACTTTAGGCACTGTGGTAGTGAAAATTAAACAAGCAGTTTTAATTTTAAAGTGCTGTTATGGGACGTTGGAGTAGAAGACCTCACCTAGGGTAAGAGAAGGCTCGTTAGAGGAAAGGACATTTAAACTGACAAATGGAATTGATATATTAATTTAGCCAAGTTAGAAATTGGAATATGCCAGGGGTCCTGTGACAGACAAAGATATCTCTTCTTTTTCCGAATAGTACCTGTAGATTCATTTAGGAAAGCCCTCCCAGATATGGGAAACTTTCTGTTGTAGCCTACAAACCTGTATGTATTTAAAATAATGCTTTCATAAGGAAGAGACATATTTAAGACTGGAACCGATATTAGATATATTTGCCTAATGACCCTATTGCATTGGTTATAGATTTATTAGATATGCTCTGTGACAGGTGGTCTACATTAGGGCCTTTCAATAGGAAAAATTTCAAAATATATTTTGGAAGGTGATTGTAACTTAGTTATTATTAACCACTGTTGGTTGAGGACCATCTCCTTGCCTGGTGCCACGTTTGCCATTGTTTTATCTTCGTTTTATTTCTTTTGCATTCTTTTTTTTTTTTTTAAGATTTTATTTATTTATCTGAGACAGAAAGAGTGAGCAAGAGACAGCATGAATGGGATGGAGCAGCAGAGGGAGAGGGAGAAGCAGGCTGCCCGCTGAGCAGGGAGCCCAATGTGGGACTCGATCCCAGGACCCTGGGATCATGACCTGAGCCAAAGGCAGACACTCAACCAAGTGAGCCACCCAGGCGCCTCTCTTCATTGCAGTCCTATAAGCATCTATTTTACTGAGAAATCGAAAACTAAAGTAAAACTATACAACTTGCTAGTTGGCATATGTGTAGTAATTAGCAGACAGTGGGGCGGTGGGGGATGGTGGGAATGAGCATAGTTCTGACTCCAAGGTCTGGACTATTTTCCCCACTTTACAAAGGCCCTAAGACTCGACTAAATGTTTCTGGATTGCTGGTAACTGGTGTGAAGCACTGTATTTTTCTTCTGAATTCCTGTGGGTTAGACTCCACTTATGATTTCTATAGGAAGTCTCATTTGCTGAGACTCTATCATGTACTAGGCCTTGTGTTAGCTGTTTTATAAACACTGTATCATTTTATTCTCAAGCCCTCTGAGTAAACATGCTACCCTTTACTGTAAGAAAGGATTCCAAACTCAGGGAATAAAAGCCCACAGAGTTCATAAGAATGGGAGTTCAGTTTTGAACTCTGGCTGATTAGACTCAGACTAAACCCCTTCGCTTTTCAACTGTCCCAAAGGCGTGATCTCTAACAGAAAAACCTAAGAGAGTTTCAGTATATTCCATTAACCTAAGTATATTCAGTTAATATATATTCAAGTAGGAGTAAATTTCTCAGTGACAGAAAATTTAATTCAATGTGGTAAAGAAACTGGTAATTCATTCTGACAAGCTGCTGAAATATTACATCAGATTGGGCTTTGAGATTTAAATTAACATACACTGAAAATTAAATGTAGGTGATAGCTGAGCTAGGAAACTATATAAACAAACCCAAGTTTGGAGGATGGATACCAGGTGCACACATGACACTTACCAGCTGAAACCTTTTCTTTCTTTTTTTTTTTTTTTTTAAGATTTATTTATTTTTAAAGAGAGAGAGAGAGGGCGCCCACACAAGGAGGGGAGGGGGAGAGGGAGAGGGAGAGAGAGAGAATCTACAGCAGATTCTGCGGGCTCCATCTCACAACCCCAAGATCATGATCTGAGCCAAAACCTAGAGTCGGATGCCTAAGTGACTGCCCCACCAGCTGAAACCTTTACAACCAAGCTACTGCAGTGTATGAAGGCACACTATGAGGCTTTGTGTGACAACAGAATTTTGGAGAAAGTTTATCCTGGTGTCTGGCCCTGAAGAGGAGGAGAGGCTATTGTTGAGAGACAAAAAGACTCTTTGTTTTCTAGATAATAAAGAACGTTATAAAAGAAAAGACATCCGTTGGGCTTAGACATTTTTCTAGCTGAAAGGCACCTGAAGAATCATTAAGATAAACCATCTTACTTTTAAAATGTGCAAATGGATACCATGAGAAGATGAATAACATTCCGAAGACCACAGAGCATATTAGGTATAATAACTCAGGTCTCTTCCCTGCCCAGCGATTTCCTGCAGACCACACGTTAGTAGAGTTCGGGTTGAATCCAGGAGATACAACCGCTAAGAAACTGTTATTAATCTTCTACACGTGGGATGGCGACTACACAATGAGAAGTACATTTTTAGCTCAGACCACAAAAGAAGTGACTCTTCTCACCAGGTAATATTTAAAATTCTGTTCTTATTTCCACAGCCTGAGCAATGTACTGATTCTGACAGAGACAAATGCAGCCCGAAAACAGAGAATGCGGGTGTCCTGAAAAACCCCCTAGTTTAGAGAGGAAGAGATTGATATAAAAATGGAGTCCCACTCTCTTATTCCACAGATCAATTAATGAAAAAGAATCCACACTTTCAGAAGATATTGTGGAGAATTAAAATATATTGTGGGAATCAATTAAGAGCTTTTGGTGTTTCCATTGTAGTTGGAGTAGCTGAACAATACCAAAATATACTAAATAAGAGCACTCAAGCAAAAAGTCACATCCTCACCCAGATGCTGGAGACTGAACACAGGACAGGAGAAAATTTCTGGGATTTGGAAGGAAAATGAACAAAATCTGTTTAGAAAAAAGTATTTCTTGCACAAAGGTAGTGGCACATTTATTATTGAGTTAGAAAAGAGAGTGATATCAAATTCACTTGCCTTAACTTAGGGTCACCAGAGACAACCTGAATAAAGAACTTGGCTGCAGGTAGTTGTTTGGTGAGGTGATCCCAAGAATAACAGATTGCAGTGAGTGAAGACAGGAAAGGAGGAAAAACCAGTAAAAGGTATATCACAAATATTTAATCTGTAGGCACCACGAGACCTCGGACAATCATAGGGACACTTTCCAGAATTACCACCTAAAAGGCTGTAGCCTTTACCAACTGGCCGCAGTACCCATGATTACAGGCTACCCCAGAACGGTAACGCTTAGCATTTCCAGATGGCAGATGCCACTGGACAAGACCCTGGAGAAGAATGCAGGCAGCTGACCTGAGGGAATTTGAGGTGAGTCCTTGGCGGGAGGGCTGAATCTGAGCTCTTCAGAGCCGCTCCCTGCAGCCCCGGCTGCATCCGAGGGTTTGTGCCACAGATACCAGTGCTGTCTGTTACAGAGCTGCTTTTCCTGTGTAATTTTTTGTAGGCAAATTTCACTTCAGGCACTGGGCTCTTTTATACCCATAGTTAATGAAGTCAAAGTATCCATCCTGGCTGTAGATACATTACTGGACGAGGCAGCCCCCATTTGTCTTTTGCAGTAAGGTCTAATGGCCAGAGATGCCAATGGCAGAAAAGGAGCCTCCCCTGACATTTACTCCCTTCTCAGTCAGTGTTTTCAGTGCTGGTGGGTTACGTACGTGGTGTGCTTCACGTTGTATTTCTGCTGCACCATTCCGACTACCTGTTCTCTGTGCTGAGAGGGATGACTTATTCATGAGTCATACAATGCTCATCTAATTTTTCATTTAAATCACAATACAATCAAAAACAATTTCAGTGATCATTTGGTTTTAAAAATAAAAAAAAATATTCTAGCACATTATTAATGAGGATTCAGATAATGACATCAAAAGGAAAGAAGGGAAGTTGACGGCGAAGAAATAATGAGTTAGTTTTTAATTATGCTGTTTGTTTAATAGACAGCAGGAAATTCAGTATGCAAGAGTAAAAATATTTCAGAAGCTAGAGATCTAGATTTGGGAATTGTTGGTGTTAGATGAAAAAAAGAGGAACTCTCTGATGGAAAGGGGAAAAATAAAAACAGAAGCCATCTGTGGATAGAGAGATGGAATTCTTCCATGAGAGTACATAAGGAAGAAAGAAACAGGAAACTGCATCAATAACTAGAGGATCTGAATTTATGACTTAGGAAGCAGAGAAAAGAAAGCTTTGATTACAATATTGAATGCTATTGTAAATTTGAAATCAAGGGGTCATAGAGGACTCCACACTTAGTGATTCCCCCCCTCTTCTTTTTCCTTGAAGAGTATTTCCAGTGAACTGATCTCATGAGTTTACTTACTAGAGCAGAGCTGGAAATAGGGTACAGTCTGAGGATATGTATATATATATATATATTTTTTTTTTTAAAGATTTATTTACTTGAGAGAAAGTGAATGGGGGTGGGGCAGAGGGAGAGGGAGAGAGAGGATTTCAGGAGACTCCTTGCTGAGTGTGGAACCTGACGTGGGGCTCAGCCTCATGACACTGAGATCATGACCTGAGCCGAAATCAGGAGTCAGACACTTCACTGACTGAACCACCCAGGTGCCCCAATCTGAGGATATTTTGAAAAGTCTGAAATTGAAACCCATAATTTTGAGAGGCTCTTGTATTATCATGTGTTAATATTTAATTTAGTGTAGTTTTCATTTTCATTAGATACTAGGTGCTCCCTCTATGCATCCCACACACTAGGTACTTTCACATATTAAAAAATAGATATATATGGTTTTGGTTATTGTTTGCAAGAAGTTAAGTCAACTGTGACTATACATAGGAGAGGGTCCTCACCATGAGAAATCATACATGGATCAAGAAATCATCATCTTTAAAGATTAGAGAGAATAAATATACAGTTTAGACATTACATTCCTGGTCTGATCAGTCAAAAAGAATATATTGATATTCATAGTTGCCCTCTTTTAAAATTAAAATTAATGAATGATTCCCAGTGAAGTATCATGAAGATATGATTTGAGAAACACATCCAAAGATCTTATGAAAAACATGGAGGAAATAATATGTAGTTTCCATAATTTTCTAAGTGAAAAGGTATGTTATAAATTATCCATTCATATTGTGATTTGTAACCATTTACCCTAGATGAGTTTGGCAACTTCCTTCCTCTCAACCTCAATCCAAATACTTTTGAAAGCAGACCATTTGTAAAGACATGGTCTGAGGAAAGTTATATTAAGACACCATGCCTTGCTATTTTTTAAATAAAAAATAGCCTTCCATTATTTCACAATAAAGGTAATGAATAAAATAACTATAAGAGAAAGACAATTTCTAGTAAGACTATAGCTATTGGTAATATAAGAACTTCTAATCGTTGGCAATCCAAATGATTCATAATTCACTATCTTATAAACATATTTTGCTGGATTAGACATGAAATAAATGATTCAGTTTCTGCTTTGCTGAGCTGTTTCTGTTTTCTTCATCTTTGTGGATTTCTTTTTTTTTTTTTTAACACCTTTTTCCTGAATCATTTTATTCCATCTTCAGAATTGGCCAGTACCATCTCTGCTGTGAAGGCTTTTTGTTCCTCCCCAAGTGGCATTGATCCCTCATGCATTTGGCTCTCTGCATGTTATAAATCTTGTATAGTATGTATATCAGCCAATGTCTCGTCTGGAAACCATGTGATATGCTACCTTTTTCAAATGGGGAATTTAATACCTGGAAATAGCTATAATGTACAGAAGGAGTAGAAGGGCAAGAAAAGACCTAAGTTCCAACTGGAGGCTGACTCGGATTTACTATTAACCAACTGAATGAGGGAAGCCAGCAAAGAGTATCATGAACCAAGAAAGCATTATTTCAGAAAAGATTTCCCAAAGAAATTACACCAAATTAAAGCAAAAATACCAAATGACTTCACTTTTCAAAGTGAAAGTTGCACTCCAGAGCAGTAGGCATACGGTGAACTTGGATCTACCCCCTTTGATCATTCCATCCTGGAAGTATTAAAGTATTTAGACAGTGTATCTAAAATAATTAAGAGAGAACAGAGAGCCATGAGCTATTAAGGAAATTATTCTAAAGCACACAGGCCTTGAAATTAGACATCATGGTTGGATTGCTTCGTTCTTCCAACTCAAAGAAGGGAATGCAGTTCTGTCTCACAGAACTGCAGTTATAATTGGAGAAGGTGAGAGTTACAAAGGGATTTTGTGCCCAGTCTCTGAGACCTATTGTTATTGTTAGTATTTTCTTTTAAAGATTTATTTATTTATTTTAGGGAGAGGGAGAGAGAGAGGGAATCTCAAGCAGACTCCACACACAGTATGGAGCTCGACACGGGGCTCAATCTCACGACCCTGAGATCATAACCTGAGCCAAAACCAAGAGGCGGATGACACCCAGGCACCCCTTATTATTACTGTTTTTTATTAAAACTGTCTGTCTCCCTTTAATTGTATCTGAATAAATTCACATTTAGGATGATTCATTTGGCTTTCTGGAGATGTTGATTCTGAAAAACTATACCCACATATATAACTCTATTGGCACACAGACTCTATTTTGGTTTCTTCTTATTTACATCGCCTGCTAACTATAACCAAGACTCTCAACAGTTCTGGGTGCATGAAAAAGCCCTGTCTGATGACTGAACCCGGGGCCTGGTGAGTTCACAAAATGAACACACGCTGTTGGTCCTAATCGGGACAAATCTGCCCACTTCTTTTCCAGGGGGGGTCCTCATCACCACTTCATTCCAACATGCCACACTGTTTTCTTTTTTATATTCACATTTCACCAGGATCCAAGATTTCTTTGACGTGATTGTGACACTCTTTGTTCCCAGAGCCTACTCATATGGTGATTAATATTGGCTTGGAGTGGAGGAAATAGAGCCAGAAATTTTTATTACAAAGAATAAGTAGATTTTTTAATAGTATAAGAAAATGTATTTCCATAAGGTATTATGTATCATGCAATTCATTTAAAGTAAATACAATATTTCAAAACATCCTGCGTTAAATAATCCTGCACAGATTACATTTACCTAAGAAAAACATTTCTGGATATAAAAAAGTGCTTTTCATTTAAGAACTTACTACAAACAAAATTTTCAAAACCATGAAGGAAACTCTTAAGTAAATCACTTAATGGCGTATGATACCGTAATTTTATTTATGTAACATCACAGAGTTTTTGCTGAAAACAAAATGACGAAAAAAATGGAAATTAAACCACAAATTTAAGAAATGGGTGTTCTTAAATTTCTGGTTAACTGAAATTCAACTTTATTAGGACTAGGGGCCTTTG
The DNA here is from genome assembly GCF_004348235.1 of Phoca vitulina. NCBI lineage: Eukaryota > Metazoa > Chordata > Mammalia > Carnivora > Phocidae > Phoca > Phoca vitulina. Next base: position 10,040,971 of record NW_022589745.1, on the reverse strand, counting down.
AGAATCAATTTTTTACTTGTAGAAGTAAAAACTTCCCCTAAAACCTGTAGTATACTTTTTTATTTCACCAAAAATATTTTTTCTTTGATAATTTAGAATCTTACTAATACATCTGTCATGTTTATGAATGACATCTGATTAACTTCTTAAATTTAACTACCAATTTAACCCTTCAAAAATTGCTGACATTGCAGTTTCTTATAACATTTTTTCCCCCAATGACCTTAGGTGTTACAATAAGGAACACAGTGAAAACCACTTATATAAAAATTAGTCTTTTTTTTTTAAGATTTTATTTATTTACATGAGAGAGAGAGAAAGCAGGAGTGAGGGGGGAGGGGGCAGAGGGAGAGGGACAAGCAGACTCCCCACTGAGCAGGGATCCTGACATGGGGCTCCATCCCAGGACCCTGGGATCATGACTTGAGCTGAAGGCAGACATTTAACCAACTGAGCCACCCAGGCGCCCCTAGTCTTAAAGACTTTATTCATGAATTACTTCAAGAAGTATAGCTTACTGTATTCCAGTTATGTCTAGATAGAGCAAGACAGATTCCTCCCCTGTCTTCAGAGAGCTCACATTCTAGAAAATAAGTCAAGTACAGTTTTTGAGTCACCAAGAGCCTTCATTTCATTTTCCAAGGTTCGTATAAATAATTTCATCCATGAGGGTAAGGAAAGCCCTTTCTTATGCAGGACAGACTTTGGAATTCATAAGCAGAATTTTAAACACTTGACAGGATTTCATGTTGTCAGGCCTGTATTCTGATTTAATTCCCTTTTTCCATCTCTGTGACAATGCCAAATGGTTTTCTGGGGGTTTTTGATTTTTTGTTTTCTCCTCAGTTCTTGCAATATGGCTTCTGTAGTTTCGTGATCCAGTTGGCTTTGTTCTGTGACACTTTGCTGAAGCTTTCTATTTTCCTTCATTATCCTCTGTGGCTTCCTCCTTACCAGAAGGTTGGCCATGGGAACTCTCCATCTTCCTTTTCCTGGCTTCTTCATCATCTTGGATTAATCTCAACACTTTTTAAAATGTTGGGTTTTCAATAAAGAAAATGAATGTCCTTTACATTAACTTGAGGTTTGTTGTGAAATGAAGATATTTTTCTTTTGCAACAATACTCCCTTATAGATGCCATTTGTAACTCCTCCAGAAGATAATGGCTTCTGTTTTAAAGGATGCAATAAAATATATTGATAAAGAAATGCGCACTTCAGCAAAGGATGCTTCTAACATACTGTCAGTTCTCACCACTATTGGATTTTGCAAGATCGTAATTTAAACTATTTGGCATGAGATGTCAATGTATACACTTAACCAATCAAGATAAAAAATTTTAGCTACTCGCACATTGATAAGAAATTAAAATGTATATGAGTACATGGAATTTAAAACTTTTAGGAAAAAAACCCTACATGATAAAAAGTTAAGATATTTAAGTATTCATTGGCATATCTATTACCTTCAGTATAAGCTATATATAATTATGAATTCAACTATTTACATGTCTTGCAAATCAGATGTTATCAAACTGCTGTCCACGAGCCACATTTTTAACTCAAAGACAAGTAGTTAAGATTCAGTAATTTTTTTTAATAGACTTTATTTTTAGAACAGTTTTAGATTTGGATAGAGTTGTATTTTAAAGTTCTGTGCCTTTTGCCAAATGCAAAATATGACATATTCACCATTACAGTATCATACAGAATAGTTTATGTCCCTAAAATTCCCCTGTCCTTCACCTATTCATCCCTGTACCCTCACTCACTGATCCCTGGTAACCATTGATCTTTTTATTTTCCCTGCAGTTTTGTATTTCAAAGAACATCATATGTTGGAATCATATAGAATGTAACTATTTTGAATTGGATTCTTTCACTTAGCAATGTGCATCTCTAAGGTTCCTCCATGTCCTTTATAGAGTGATAGCTCAGTTCTTTTTAGTGCTGAGTAATATTCCATTGCAAGGATGTACCACAGTCCGTTTATCCAAGAACCTACAGAATGATGTTTTGGTTTCTTCCACATTTTGGCAAATATGAATAAACCTGCTACAAGCATTCACGTGCATGTTTTTTGTGGGTATAAATTTTCAACTCATTTGGGTAGTGGCTAGGAGGTCTATTAGTGGTAAGACTGTGTTTAACTTTGTAAGAAACCACCAAATTGTCTTCCAAAGTGGCTGTACCATTCTGCATTCCCATCATCAATGGATGAGAGTTCATGTTGCTCCGCATCCTTGCTGGAATTTGGTGTTGTCAGTGTTTTGGTTTTGTAACCATTCGAACAGGGTGTGGGTAGTGTTATCTCATTTTAAAAATTTTCTCTAGGGGTGCCTGGGAGGCTCAGTTGGCTAAGCAGCTGCCTTTGGCTCAGATCGTGATCCTGGGGTACTGAGATCGAGCCCCACGTCAGGCTCCCTACTCGGCGGGGAGCCTGCTTCTCCCTCTCCCTCTGCCTGCTTGTGTGCTCTCTCTATCTCTCTGTCAAATAAATAAAATCTTGGGGCACCTGGGTGGCTCAGTCATTAAGCATCTGCCTTCGGCTCAGGTCGTGATCCCAGGGTTCTGGGATCGAGCCCCGCATCATGCTCCCTGCTCTGCAGGAAGCCTGCTTCTCCCTCTCCCACTCCTCCTGCTTGTGTTCCCTCTCTCGCTGTCTCTCTCTCTGTCAAATAAATAAATAAATAAAATCTTAAAAAAATAAAAAAAATAAATAAAATCTTTAAAAAAAATTTCTCTAATGACCTATGATGTTGAACATTTTATCACATGCTTATTTGCCATCTTATATCTTCTGTGGTAAAATGTTTGTTCAGATCTTTTGCCAGTTTTTAAATTGGGGTGCTTGACTTCATGTTACTGAGTTGTATATTTCAATATTTTCAATATAAGCCCTTTATCAGATAGGTGTTTCACAAAGCTTTTCTTGTAGTCTGTGGATTGTCATTTCAACCTCTTAACAGTGTTTCACAGAGGAGTGTCTTTTTTAGATTTATTTATTTATTTTAGCGGGGTTGGGGGCAGGGGCAGAGAGAGAGAGAATCTCAAGCAGGCTCCCTGCTGAGTGCAGAGCTGAGCAGGGAGCCTGACATGGGGCTCGATCCCAGAACCCTGAGATCATGACCTGAGCTGAGATGAAGAGTCAGCCACTTAACCGACTGAGCCACCCAGGAGCCCCCACAGGAGTGGTTTCTAATTTTAATGAAGTCTCACCAGTTTTCTTCTTTCATGGATCTTGCTTTTGATATTGCATCTAATAACTCATTGCCAAACTCAGAGTCACCTAGATTTTCTCCTGTCCTACAAATTTTATGGTTTTGTGTTTTCCATTTGGATATATAATCCGTTTTGAGTTAATTTTTGTGAAAGATGTAAGGTCAGTGTCTAGATTCTTTTTCTTTTTTTCTTTTTTTTTTTGCATGTGGACATCCAGTTGTCCCAGCATCATCTGTTGAAAAGCCATGTCTTTACTCCTTTGTCAAAGATCAGTTGACTGTCATTCTGTGGGTCTGTTTGTCGACTCTGTTCTACGCCCCCAATCTGTCTGTTCTTTCACCAATACTGCACTGGCTTTATTATTGTGGCTTTATGCTAAGACTTGAAGTTGGGGAGCACCAGTCCTCCGACTTTGTTCTTCTCCATGATTTTGTTGGCTGTTTGGGTCTTTTGCCTTTTCCTATAAATATGAGAATTAGTTCGTCAATACCCGCAAAGTAACTTGCTGGAATTTAGATGCAGTAAATTATTATTCCCCAGTTACCTTCAGAATAAATTGTCAGATAAATCTTTTCCCCCAGGGAGCTAACTGCCTGCTCATTGTGAGCTAACAGTGGAAGAGTGAGCATCTTTTGTGTTGGTGGAAGTCTCACCGCGTAGCATTCTGTCTTTACACATTCTTCACGAGAATTATAAGAAGGGGTGGAAGAATCGTCTTTCACTATTTCATTGAATGTTGGCATTTTCGTTGTATTTTATATAGCCTGATTTGCATGTAACAAAACATTTAAAAAACAATAGGGATTTTGAAGGTAATTGCAAATTCCAAATAACAGATATTAACCACTTCCAACAATATTTCTAGGAATAACTCACAGTCTGAACCATATTTATAAAACAAAACAAAACATGTTTCTGGTGATCTGTGCAGGATTCATTCATCATTAGGAATCATTGCCTTGTCGCTGCAGAAACTTTAAATTCTGCAGCGGCCAACTCAGTCTGCTGTGAAAGCCGTGCTTTCAGGAAAAGTGAGTACATTGTGCAGTAGCCGAGGTCCATCATCAGCATGATCTAAAAGGAAATATGTAATGTGGCAGGTCCAGCCTGGACAGAGACCCCGGGGCAACTCTGCAGAGTGTCTGTATTTCCTCTGTCATGTCAGGAATTGCCCCTCACCATTCAGGAGTGTCTAGACTTTTATTTATTTATTTTAATATTTATTTGTCAGAGAGAGAGACAGAGCACAAGCAGGGGGAGCGGCAGGCAGAGGGAGAAGCAGACTCTCTGCTGAGCAAGGAGCCCGATGCGGGACTCCATCCCAGGACCCTGGGGTCATGACCTGAGCCAAAGGCAGACGCTTAACGACTGAGCCACCCAGGCGTCCCAGGATCTAGACTTAAATATAATTCTTATTTTTCCCATCTGGAAATGAGTATGATAATACTGTATGCCAGAGAGACCTTGCCACCCAAAAAAGCTCAGTCTTACAGCAAGTTATAAGGATACATTTCACTCTAAGAAGGCAACAGGGTATAGAGAAAAAAAAAGTGGGAGGCGTTAGTTCTCCATACCTCCAACGATTTTGCCTATACTGCTTGAATTTGGCAAACCTCAGTGTCCTCTGTAAAATGAAGCTATTGACAGTTGTTGTGTGGGATGTTAGAGATGATTAACTTCAACCATGTATAAAATCACCTGGTATATATTAAGTAGTCAGTATACTCTTCTTGCATTTAAAGTATATATGAGGTATTTAATAGTTCTTCCGTTTGCATCTGATTTTATAAATGAGAACACTATAACCTCATCCACCAGACAAATCCTTGAAGAAGGTTCATCTCCCTTTACCAGTGCAATCTTTACTGTACAACTGGGACTCTCTTTCCTAAATCCTTGTTTTCAACAAGATGCTTTTTCATTTTCTGCCAGTGCCATAGGGTATTCCCATAAAAATTAAAGTGAGAACTTATTCACAACCATACTGAAAAGAGCCCTGTAGGAGTTAAAGGCTGGATATCATATGAATATCTGGTGTGCACAATTAGAGGAAGTCTGAGCTATGTAAGAAATGTTGTGTGTTTAATGGACAGTTATGACTGAATGCTGTAGGTCAAGAAGTAAAAGCAACTTATAAATTTATTATTAGTTTACAGAATGCTGTTTATGAAAAACAGAAAAAGGAAGAATGTAGGCTGGGACACTTTCCACTTTCCTACTAAGTACAATATTCATACATTACATGAATGGAATTGTAAAATATGTGACCTTTTTAATATTGGATTTGTTTTTATTCAGCATACTTTTCTTTTGATCCATTTAAGTCAGCAGGTATCACACTAGTTTCTTAGTTTTTGTTTTCTTTTTAAAAATTTTTTTAAAGATTTTATTTATTTATTTGAGAGAGAGAGAGAGAGCAGGAGCGCAGGGGAGGGTCAGAGGGAGAAGCAGGCTTCCCGCTGAGCAGGGAGCCCGATGCGGGGCTCGATCCCAGGACCCCGGGATCATGACCCGAGCCCCGAGCTGAAGGCAGACGCTTAACGGACTGAGCCACCCAGGTGTCCTTTAATTTTTGTTTTCTTACTGTATAGTATTTCATGGTATGAATCTACTGAAGTTTTTTATGGGAAATTTTTTTTCCCAGATTTTGCATAGTACAGATAAAGCTTCCATGAACACTCTTGTATTGAATTATATGAGGACATAAGTATTTATTTTCTCTGAGGAAATGTCCAGGGTGTGATTGCTGCATCATATGATACGCGTATATTTACATTAAAAAAAACACACACACACAAAGCTATTTTTAGCATGATTGTACTATTTTACATTGCCATCAGCAATGTATGTGTGTAATACAGTTTCTCCACATTTTTGCCAACATTTGGGTATTATCAGTGTTTTTGTTTGTTTTTATGTTTTTAGCAATTCTAACAGATAGTGATATCTTATCATGGTCTTACTCTCCATTACCATAATGAGTAGTGAATGCTAAATATGTTCTCATGCTCTTATTTGCCATCTGAATATCCCCTTCATTGAAATATATATTCGTGTCTTTTACCCATTTTTCTTTCTTTTCTTTTTCTTTCTTTCTTTCTTTCTTTCTTTCTTTCTCTTTCTTTCTTTTTTCTTTCTTTCCTTCTTCCTTCCTTCCTTCTTTCCTTCCTTCCTTCCTTCCTCCCTCCCTCCCTCCCTCCCTCCCTTCCTTTCTTTCTTTTGTTTTTTTTGTTGTTGTTGTTAAAGGCGAAAGATTTATTCACTCTGAAGAGAAACCGGAGTATTTTTACCCATTTTCTAATTGGATAGATTTGGCTCTTATTTTATATATTTGTTTCTTTATTCTTTACTGCTGAGTTTTGAGAGATCATCATGTATTCCTGATATGAGTCCTTTTCCAGATATGTGGTTTTCAAATACCTTCTCACAGTCCATGGCTTATCTTTTCATTCTCTTAGCATGGTTTTCACAAAACAAATGTTTTTAATTTTCACAAAGTATAATTTAAAATGTTTTTTATAAATTTTATTTTATGGATCATGATTTTGATGTGAGGCTGAAAGCTGTTTTATCACACCCAAGGTTTGCAAGATTTTATCCTGTTTTTTTCCCAAATACTCTATAGTTTCATTTCACACTTAAACCTAAGATCAGTTTTTCAAAAAATATTCATTTATTTATTTGAAAGAGAGAGCGTGAGCTGGGGGAGGAGCAGAGGGAGAATCTCAAACAGACTCTATGCTGAATGCGGAACCCACATGGGGCTCAATCTCATGACCAAGAGATCATGACCTGAGCTGAAACCAAGAGCCGGATACTTAACCTACTGAGCCACCAAGGCGCCCCATCAATTTTGAATTAATTTTTGTATGACATGAAAGATTAGATCAATGTTTCTTTGTTTTGCCTACCGATATCTAATTGCTGTGGAACATGCCAGGAGAAGTCATCAAGAAACTGTGACTGTCAGTTGACCTTTGAACTGGATCCAGGCAATTGGAGGCTCCTCACCCCCTCTTAAGGGGGTGCTCTGGGATATACATTCTGCCCACCATTCCCACAGTGGAAGCCATTTTCAAGGATGCAGCCTTGAGAGAGAAAGGTGTTGTTGAGACCATCTGGATGGTGTATTGTGACTGCACTCAGCGCCACTGTATAAACTATTTTAAGATTCCAGCAGGCAGGTGTGGAGATCTACTCATCTTGCAGCCATGCAAGACAAGCCTCGTGTGTAAGTTCCCTTGCTTATTAAAACTACCACCTACCAATCTGGCATGGCCTGCCTCTTTATTCAGTCTCTCCTTGCCCTCCCTTATGGGGGCCAGTTTCAGATTTGACCCGGGAAAATTCCTAAGGATGCAAACCAACAGGACTGTTTGTCGAAAAAAACTGTTCCTCTTCTATTGAATTGCTTTTATGACTTTGTCCAAAAATAGTGGGCCCAACTTGTACAGGGCTATTTTGTGGTACTCTTCTGTTCAATTGATCTATGTGTCTTTTCCCCACTAATAGCACACAGTCCTGATTACTGTAGGTAAATAGTGAGTCCTGAAATCAGGAAGCATGAGTCCTTCCACTATATTCTTTGTAATGTTTGTTTTTGATACTCTGGTATGTTTTTTTTTTCCATAAACATTTTAGAAAAGGCTTGTCTTGTCTCTAAAAAAAAACAAGACTTGCTGAGATTTGTCTAAGAATTATATTAAATCTGTATATCAAGTTGGGAATGTTTTTAATTTTCAGTTTATTTTCTCTCTTTTGTTCAGTTTGGATAATTTCTATTTTATCGTCTTCAATTTTAGTGATTATTTTCCTGCCCCCTCATTCTTGTGTTGAAAGTTTTATTTTACATATTGCATTTCCAAGTTCTACAATTTCCATTTGGTGTTTCTTTACATCTTTCACTTTTTTTCTGAGACTTTCTATTTCTTTGTGAAGACTTTTTTTTTTTTTTTTTTTCAGTTTTTTTCAAGTATGTTCATAAAGCTCATTGAGACATTTGTATGATGGCTGCCTTAAAATCCTCACAGGTAATATATTAGCTCTATTATCTTGGTATGAGCACCTATTGATTATTTTCCTCCTTCAAGTTGAGAGTCTCCAGATTTTTTTATGACAGGTGATTTTTGATAGAAGCCATGATGTTTTACATATCATGCTATGACTCTCTCAATCTTATTTAAGTCTTCTGTTTTAGCTTGCCTTCTATGACACTTCCCCATTAGGGGAAAGTAGGGCACTGATTACTTACTGACATAGAGGGTAGAAGATCATGTTTCCATTAAGCATCTATTGAAACCTGGGGGAAAAGTTCTTTGTTACTGCTTGGTTGAGGAAGAGGGTACAGCTGTTTACTAGATTTCTACTATACTATCCTATCTGGAAGGACAGGAATGCCTTATTACTATTTCCCATATGGTTTCCATTGACATGGAAGGGGGTCTGGCCCTGTTATAGCTGGGTGCTGTTGAAAGTCCTGACTCTCCACTCGCCACGAAGCCCCTGCTCACACCACTCCAACTAGAAGATGGATGGATATCTCTCTATCACCAGGTGGAGGCAGAAGTTGAGGATCTCGTGTGTTCTCCACTGATTCATTGAGGATGTGGGCCACTCATTACTGTGCAGCAGGAATGAAAATCTTCACTTCCTTTTTAGCTCTGGGTTTTGCTAACATAAGTTTTAATAAATTTCAAAATGCTGAAATCTTAAACTTCATAGATTAAATTTCATATTTGAATTAATCTATTAAAATCTGCTCCTCAATATTGGGGTTTATTTGTACATTTCAAGCTAGAGCAACTATTCCTGTTGTTCTGAATTCAGTTATGAAGTTCTGGCTTTGACCTTTAACAAGCTTCTAGAGATGTATAAAAACATGAAAACATTAATAAGTTATTAGCCTTGCCTGCATCCGCCAGTGAGAAATGTCATTTTGTTTCAACATGCTATCCTGTTATCATGCCTTGAATAGTTACAAAGACGATTTTATATTCCCTTGTGCTTCTGAGTTTTTTATCTCACATCTGCTGCCTTAGATTAGCCACCCATCAGCTTTAATTTCACCTTCTGGTCTCTAGGTTTCTCACAACAGCCGAAAGGACCCAAAGGTTAATTACTACTGGACTGCTTTGAATGGCACATGTATCCTCTGTTGTCATCTCTGTTCCTGTTGTCCTTTTTTTCACAAGCTCCCCAGCCTCAAATACTTCCTTCCTTCTGGTGTATCTATTCTATTATTAAATAGACATTTTCGGGTATTTTTGGAATCTCAGGCAGTGTGTTTATACAATATACTGTCCTCTTGCTTGGGATCCACGACCATCCTAAGTTAAACTTCTTGCAGCCCTTGATAAATCATAGGAGCTCTACCTTCTGAGAAATTTTCCATGACACCGTCCCACATACTTCCTAAATTAAGTCCACTATTAACTGTTAACACATAAATCTTGAACTCTTTGCTATTTTTCTTTTTTAAAATAAACTATAATTAGGACAGTTTTTGATATATAAAAAAATATGAAGATACTACAGAGTTTCCATATACTCACACCCAGCTTCCTGAATGATGAACATTTTAAACTAGAATAGTTGAATAGTTATCGTTCCTGGTACATTATTATTAACTAAAGTCCATATTTTATTCAAATATCCTGATTTTTTTACCTACTATTTCTGTTCCAGGATTATATCCAGGATAGTACATTACATTTCATTGTCGTGTCTTCTTAGGCATCTCTTGGCTGTGACAGTTTCTTAGACATTTCTTGTTTTCAGTGATCTTGAGAATTTTGAGGAATACTGGATATTTTGTAGAATGTCCCTCAGTTTAGATTTATCTGATTTTTCTCTCGTGATTGGAATGGGATATGATGTTTTAGAGGAGAATATTACAGAGGTAAAAGGCCGTTCTCATCACCTCATGTGAAGGGTGCATGCTCTCAGTATGACTTAATACTCTTGATTTGACCTGTAGCACTTGACAAGGGTTTGTCAGGTTTCTTCACTAAAACTTACTGTTTTTTCCCCATTTCCATACTGTACACTTTGGAAGGGAGTCACTGTCCGCAGCTCACACTTAAGGAATGAGGAGTCAGACATCATTTCCCTGAAAGTGACATATCTACACCAATCATTTGGAATCCTGCATGGGAGGTCTGTCTCTTCTCCATGTATTTCTTTAGTCATTAATTAACTTGTATTATTGTGAACTCATGAATATTTTGTATATATAATTCTCCTTTATTTCATTGCTCAAATTGTTCCAGCTTTGGCCATTGGGAGCTCTTTGAGTTGGCTCCTTTTGCATGAGTTGTGTCTTTGGCATGAGAACAAGAAATAATTTATTTCCCCAAATTCCTAGGACAATACTGTTCTACATGTGATGCATTTCTGACACTAATATCTGCTGTGTGTTTGTGTGTGTGGTTGTGTGGGTGGTATAGTTTATATATAAGGAGAGACAAAATGGTGTGCAAGGGAAAAAAAATGATTCAGGACTCAGTTTCCAAGATGTCCATGATTGAACTTGCGATCTTTAAGAAAACTTCACTTAATCTCATGTTCCAGATCTCAGGAAGTGGCACCATCTTTGTTCACGTTAAAAACTTGGAACATTTTTCTGCCACATCCTGTCAATCACCTTGTGCAACAGTCTTGCCACTTAATTACCATTCAATAATTGTAGTTTTCCCTTTTTTTGCTGCCACCATCCTCTTCCCATCTGTTTTTACCTCTGACAACTCCAACTGCCTCCAGAGGCAAATTAAATTTGAATATATACAGATTAATGTCATAATAAAGTTTTTAAGAGCAAAACATTTCCATTCAGGGTTATATACATATATAATAAAGTTACATAAAGACATGCAATAATCCCCTGCATGATAAATAAGCTCTGGAATGCTCTTTATTTTCTCCTTGTACTTGCTTCTGGCTCTTTCTTGTCTTTTATTTACATATCACATCCTCAGGGTCGCCATCTTTGATCCAAAATTTAGGTTAGAATTTTCAGTTATAGACCCCTGAATTTTGAGGATCCTAGAACACAAAACCAGCTTATATCTGTATAGAGATTATTATAACCATAATTTTTCATAATACTGAGGGTCTTTTTCCCCCATCTACATTGTAAGTTAGCCCTAAAATGCATGTAAGAATATATTAACTGCTGAGTAATCATTTTAATTTTTAAGTTTCTCATACGTTAATAGAGAAACTATTATTACAAGAATTTTTGTGGGTATCAAATTAAGTATTTTTAAATCTGTGACGCATGCTACAACATGAAGGATGATAATACCTACTAGAGCATAATGCTGCCCATAATTGTGTTCATAATGCTTTTCTCATCAAACCTCAATAAATACACGTATCTGCATGTTACTGAAAAGGTCTGACTTTATTGACCCACAAAAGGGTTTGAATCGAGATTCTGCTGCTTATTAACTTCATGAACTGGGGGAAGCTCCAACTGTAAGCCTGGGTTTTCCTGAAGTAGGGATAATGATGCCTAACTTATAGTGCGAAGATAAAGGATGGTGTAGACTTCATTTAATTAGATGGGGTATCCCTACAACGTTGTCTATATCTAGATAATGAGTTTTTAAATTCGCTATTTGATATTACATTATCAAAACGATTTTATATTTAATGTCATTCTGTTTAATTTCATGTTAATGAATCATCTTATATATATAAAAGAAGAGAGCAAAATATGAGATTTCATATACCCATCACTGATAAATCAGATTTATCTGATTTTTCTCTCATGATTAGAATGGGATATGATGTTTTAGAGGAGAATATTACAGGGTAAAAGGCCATTCTCATCACCTCATGTCAGGGGTGCATGCTGTCAGTATGACTTAGTACTCTTGATTTGACCTGTAGCACTTGACAAAATATAAATATAAAATTAAAAATTTTTTTTTTTTAAAGATTTTATTTATTTATTTGACAGAGAGAGAGAGACAGTGAGAGAGGGAACACAAGTAGGGGGAGTGGGAGAGGGAGAAGCAGGCCTCCCGCGGAGCAGGGAGCCCGATGCGGGGCTCGATCCCAGGATCCTGGGATCATGACCTGAGCCGAAGGCAGACGCCCAACGACTGAGCCACCCAGTACATTTTACAAATGTACTAGAAATATAAAATATAAAATATAAAATTTTTATATAAAATATAAAATAAAGGATAAAATATAAAATTTTTACAAATGTACTAGAAATGCCTTGAATTCTATCTTCTATTACCTTCCCTCTTCATTAGAGGATGGCCAATATTCTCAAATTTGAATATTCCATTTGATATATCTTTTTGCTTACCTGTTATTTTATATATTTCAACTCAGTGATACATACCAATTTAATTTAAAAGAAACCTTATATAAATGCTATTAAAAATGCATATATGTATACATATTTACATATGTATCTGCACAAATCTAAACTAAACTTACTTTTCATTCAACATTATATTTCTAAGATTTGTACTTATTGGCACATGTGTCTCTGATATTTTTCAATTTCACCATATAAATATATCAGAGTTGAGAACTGATTTATCTATTTAATTACCCATAGTAATTTAGATCAGCGATGTCCAATAGCATTTTCTGCAATGATGTAAATGCACATATGATTATTGAGCGCTTTAAATGTAGTTGGTGCAACACAGTAACTGATCTTATTCTATTTTAATTTAGTGAATTAAAATTTAAAACAATTTAAAGATTTTATTTATTTATTTGAGAGATAGCGGCGGGGAGGAGCAGAGGGAGAGGGACAGGCAGGTTGCACTGAGCACAGAGCCTGGCATGGGGCTTGATCTCACAACCCCGAAATCAAGTCTGATGCTTAACCGACTGAAGCACCCAGGGGCCCCTAAAATTTAAATTTGAATAGCCACATGTGATCAGTAACTACTGTACTGGGCAGCACAGATTCAGATCTTTTTCAGTTTTTGTTACATCTGCTAATGCTTGTACATGATTCCTATGGAAATATGAGAGTTTCTCTCAGATGCATATCAAATACTAGCATTGATGGGCCACAGGTCAGGCCTATCCCAAAACTGTAATAGAATTGCCATGTTGTTCTCTAAGATTATTGTAACAGTTTATACTCCTACTGTCAGTGTATGGGAGTTCCTGTGTTATTATTTACTAGGTAACTCTTGACATTGTCAAGCTATAAAAATATCAATATTATGAGTCTTGTGCTTTTAATTTTTATTTACTTAATTACAAGAGTGGTTGAGTACCTTTCATGTTAGTTATTGGCCATTTGCAGTTCTATTTCTCTTAAACAGCTGGTCATAAAATGTATCCGTTTATTTTATTGGCAAAAAATTTAAATGTAGAGCAACCTTCAGTTATGTATTAAGCTCTCATTGTATTCAAGAAGAATCTGATACAAAGAGAAACAGAAAATTGTGTAATGTCACAGTCATGTCAGTGATTAGGGTTCCCCCCCCCATAATTGTCTCTTTCCTATGGACTTGAGGATTTTGATGATTTTCTTATTCAGAGAAACTAGGAAAGGATCAAACATCATGGTCCTGGTCGCCTTATCTGTGATTTAACTGGGTTTTAAAAACAGTGGATGTAGCTTGACTCTGGTGAGTGTTCTGTGGTCCACAGGAGCAGAGTATTGATGAGTATTATTAAGACGACCCAGCCTGGGGAAGTTCTCTGTGGGAATGCATCAATCCTTCCTTTTTCTGGACCTGCCCAGCATGGTGCTTTTTTATTGCCTGAGGTTCCTTTAGATTTGAAATCACTTTTGGGTTTCCTAACTTTAATACTGGCCCCTGTAATTCTCAACTCATCTGATCCCTCCCTGGTGTACAGCACACATGCAACCTGTGTTTTGGTATTATCAGCAATGGATTTAGAAGGTACACAATTTGATGTATATTTCTCCCTCCCTCCATAATGGGCTCTGTCCTTCCATCAGGATATGAATATGTATATACACATATCTATAAATATTCCTGTGTGTGCTATCTTTATCTGTATTTAGTTCAACAAGAGTTCATATTCATGTCCACCTCTAATCCATTACCATAGAGATCATTCTGTCCTCTTCTATTTGATTTCCTGTTTCTACTTGTTTATTCTACTCCAACAGTGAGAAACTCTGTCCCTCAATTCACTATCCAATTACAGTTATAACCACTGTTGTTCAAGTACTCATGTAGATGTTTCCAAAATTGATAACCCATATCTCTGTGAGATACAATTTTGTCAAAGTATAATGTTTTGTACGGTACTTTTTGCTTTTAGTCTTAGAGATTCCACTCATTTCCAAAGTTACTTAAGTCAGCATCTTCCCCTCCCCCCACTTCCGTCAGTAAAACTGTTTCATACATGGGTAAAACAGATTGTTTTGTCACAGTCTGCATTCCATCCTGGGACCCTCTGATCTCCGAAATGACTCTTGTCTGCATTGTATACATCAAAGTCCAATATTGAACTATAGAGTTTTGACAAATGCATAGTGTCATGTATCCACTAGTCCAGTATCATACATAAGAGTTCACTACCCTAAAAATTTCCAGTGCCCTATGTATTCAGTCCTCCCACTAAAAACCTCCCACCTCATCCCCTGACAACCACTAAACTATTATCTTATGAGTTTGCTTTTCCTTAACGGCATGTAGTTGGATGTAATCTTTTCAACTTGGCTTCTTTCACTTGGCAATATGCAGTTAAGATTTATTCACGTCTTCTCATGTTTCCTTTTCTTGCCAATTCCTTGTTATTCAGAATAACATTCCATTGTATGGATATAACACAGTTCATCTGTTTACCTATTGAAGGATATCTTAGTTGATTCCACTTTTGGACCATTATAAATAAATCTGCTATAAACTTTCAGGTGCAGTGTTTTTGTGTTTTCTTGTGTGTGACTATAATTTTCAAATTAATTGTTTAAATATTTAGGAAAGTGACTTCTAGGTGATATGGTAAGATGATGTTTAGCTCTTTAAGAAACTACCAAACTGTATTCTGAAGGGGCTATACCATTTTGCAATCCCACCAGCAGTGAGGAGAGTTACTGTTGTTTTACATCCTGGTCAGCTGTTAGTAGTGTGATTTTTTTTTTTTTTTGAATTTGCCATTTCTGTGTGTGTGTTGTATTGTGGTACCACATTGTTGTTTTAATTTCAGTTCCCTTAGGATAAAGGATTTTGAGCATCTTTGCATATGCTTCTTTGTTACTTGTATGTCTTTGATGAGGTGTCTGTCAGGTTTTTCACCCATTTTTCAGGTAGGTTTTTTTTTTTAAGATTTTATTTATTTATTTGACAGAAGGAGAGAGCAAGCACAAGCAGAGGGAGCAGCAGGCAGAGGGAGAAGCAGGCTTCCCGCTGAGCAAGGAGTCTGATGTGGGGCTCAGTCCCAGGACCCCGGGATCATGACCTGAGCCAAAGGCAGCCGCGTAACCGACTGAGCCACCCAGGTGCCCCTCAGGTAGGTTATTTGTTTACTCATTGTTGAATTTTAGGTGTTTTTCGTATATTTTGGATACAAGTCCTGGATAAGATATGTGTTTAGCAAATATTTTCTCCCAGTTTGCGGTTTGTCTTTACATCCCCACCCCCTCCCCAGATCCACAATGGAAACTTCAGGAGGGCATGTGATGTGATGAGCACTGGGTGTTATACGCAACTGATAAAATTATTGAACACTGCATCTGAAACTAGTGATGTACTATATGTTGGCTAATTCAATTTAAATTAAAAAAGAAAAGAAAAGAAAAGAAACTTCAGGATCTTCACTGTGAGAACGTGGTAAGGTTCCTGGAAGTAAAGCCCATGAAAGTGTGGGCACCTCCAAGACTGAGATCCCAGGGGTTTTTCATTGTCGCAACAACTGATCGAGAGTTCCATGAGATTGTTCCTACCAGTTTATGGTTTCCCAGCTGTGACTCTCTGGATGCACCTGTCTGTCCAGGTTTCCAGGAAGCAGTTTGTTCTGTAGCTCCTATTCTCTTATTTGTTCTAGAAAAGCCATTGACTTTCAGTTTGTCTAGGCTTCCTTATTATAAGAATGAATGAGAGTGATAACTTCCAGGATTTGTACATGTTGGAATTGAAATCAGAAGTCTAATGTATTTTTTATAAATAGAATATGGCGTTTATTGTTGTTGTTTTACTTTATATTTGAATTTATGTTAGTTATATCCTTTTTTGCATTTTGATTCTTTTTTTTCCTGGTTTGGTCAAGTTACTATTGATTCTATATTTCCTATTGCCAACTTGGAAAATTTAGTGTGCTTCTCCATTCCATTAATTTTTGACTTTCTTAACCTGGAACTCATACATTTATTCAGTGAATATTTATTGATTACCTACTGCGTATCTTTTCTTCCTGGCATGGGAATAAAACATTACAAAATAGATAAGACCCTGCCATAGTAGAGTCTATATTCTAGTTATTTTAGTAAAGAAAAGAGCAAATAAATATACAATAAAATGTCAAGTAATAAGTGCTATGAAGACAAATATAAATCAGGTAATGGATTGAATATTGGTAAGACTGTTTCATTAGTCATGATACTTGGGAAAATTCTGAGAAGGGTCTATATTTCTGACAATAAAACACATGTTTTTCTTGTTTAATTAAAAATCAAAACTCTCATTTTCCCCCACAAGTATGTTCTTTTTTTTTTAATTTTTTTATTGTTATGTTAATCCCCATACATTACATCATTAGTTTTAGATGTAGTGTTCCATGATTCATTGTTTGTGCATAACACCCAGTGCTCCATGCAGAACGTGCCCTCCTCAATACCCATCACCAGGCTAACCCATCCTCCCACCCCCCTCCCCTCTAGAACCCTCAGTTTGTTTTTCAGAGTCCATCGTCTCTCATGGTTTGTCTACCCCTCCCCCACAAGTATGTTCTACTATCACTTCCCGTTATTCCCAGAATGAGATCTTCAGAATGCTTCTATTTTCTTTTTCTTCCTTTTTTCCCCTTCATTATCAATATCTATATTTACTTATATAGATCATATTTTATCTATTATATAGATGAAATAAAAAAATTAAAATTAAATTAAAAATTAAAAATATAAAATTAAACAAAAATTTAAAAATTAAATATAAAAATAAAAAATTCCCTTATAATGCTTAATCTGTATTTTATTAAATTATATTGCCAATATTATTTTATATTTGCTTATATGTATATTCATGGATATTTATGTAAATTAAGTATTGCTAAATATTTCACATCTTTCATTACTCATCACTTTCTTCTTTTCAAAATTTTTCCTCATTGTAGAGATTTAAAGACAAATGTTGGTTAGAGTCCTCACTCAAATATCTCCTTTAAATGAGATTCATGAGTGATCAACTCTTCGATATCTACAAATATCCTTCTTTTGCCCTAGTAACATATTGGCAGCTCTGTTGGGTGTAACATCTTTGTATCACATTATTTTCTTTTGGTAGTTTTTCTACCACCTTTTAGCTTCTGGAGTTTCACATGAAAAATCTAATACTGCCCTGATCTTTTCCTTTTTAAGAAAATGTTTCCCCATCGTGGGTTTATAAGATTTTTCCCTTCATTTTTTTTTTTTTTTAAATGTGTGACTTTGAAACTCCTGTTTGTGGTATTATTTTTCTTCCTCAGCTCACTGGAGCCCAAGTCTTGTTGGAATGCCTTGAATAATGGTGGTTCTATAAATGGTGCAGGTAAAGATGGTTGGTGGCCTGTCATCAAGTTAGGGCACATTCTCATCCGGGTGTTAATGCTCTTGTTTTTCCCAGACTCACGAGTGGAAGGACACAAACACTTTTGGTACTTGGAGATCAGGCAGATCAGGCAAATTCACACAGGATCAATATGGTTCTTACGCTTCTGTTGGCCAGGCTCTTTGTAGGAGATAAAGATACAGATAGAGATACAGATATATAGACATTATGTGTTTTTCTTTATAGTTCTCTTAAAGTGGCCTCTAGTCCCTGCACTGGCCACAAGAGACTTGCACTACTTTTGTTCTGTTGGCTTCCCCTTAGAGCCCAAATCCTCCTTCCTACTCAGTTATCCACAGGGCCCAGAAACTGGCTGAGTTATAGCTGGGAGTGGAAGGGAAGAAAAATGCTTGTGAGTCACCATTTCCTGGAGTCTATTCCAGAAATTGCCTCTATAGTTATATATTGATATTGGGGTGTTATAAGGTACTACCTGGACCCTTAGAAAAATGCTTAGGCTATTGGATGAAAGCAACCTTAGAAAATATAGTCAGAATGATTCATTCTGTATGTTTTTGAAAAATACCTAAGGGTTCCATAATAAGCTTTTTTTTTTTTTTTTTTTTTTAACAGAGCAAACAAATTTTCATTTTGTTCATATTTTATCAAGATTTGATGATATTTCTTATTTGGTAGAATAAGTTTAGTAATATCAAAAGAAGGATTTTAGCTACAGTCTTATATTCTAATGAGAGTTTTACCTTTGTGTGTGTGAGAATATTTCAGTTTTAATTAAAGAAATTCTATTTAAAGAAATTCTATTTATCATTGAAGTAATTGTCAAGCCTCAACAAAATAATTTACAGCTTCTCCTAAATTACTTGTTTTGTTAGTATTTGCTTAATATTGTAATGTTACTAGTTGTTTGACTATCAGTCTAAATAGTTTCTCCATGAACACTTGGGCTGTGTATAATGTATTTCTAAATATAGTCTTTAGCACATATGGGTGTTTAATGCTCACTCGATTGTAATAGTCAATCAGATGAAGATATTCAGTTATATATTGGAGAGAACTCAATGATCAGTTTTGTTAAGAGTTTTTAACAGAGACTACTGGTCAAAACGGTTATTGCTTAATAAGGATATTAAATTTGATTTTTGCTCATTATTGAAACAAAGTCTAGTTATGTGTAACAAAATTCCAGAATAAATGAAATATGCTAAAATGTAGACTTTTTTCTTTAATTTTTATTTTTGAGGGAGAGAGTGCACACAAGCAGTAGGGGGAGGGGGAGAAAGAGAGGGAGAGAGAGAGAGAATCTCATGTAGGCTTCACACCCAGCATGCCGCCCAACACAGGGTTCGATCTCAAGACCCTAAGATCATAACCTGAGCCGAAATCAAGAGTCAGAGGCTTAACCGACTGAGACACCCAGGTGCCCTAGACTTTTTCTAATAACTGGAACCCTATTCTCAGTTGTAATTAGCCTAGAAAACTGTTCTCAGATTTCTTTTGTTACATAAAAGATCACATGGTTATCACAAATCCACTCAATAGTAATTTAAAATGAATTTTCAAATGAATTTTCGATGCCAAAATGAATTACATGTTAATTTGCCTCAGAATTTACTGTAGGGGTGCCTGGGTGGCTCAGATGGTTGGGCGTCTGCCTTCGGCTCAGGTCATTGAGCCCCATGTCGGGCTCCCTGCTCGGTGGGAAGCCTGCTTCTCCCTCTCCCTCTGCCTGCTGCTTTCCCTGCTTGTACACGCTCTCTCTCTGTCAAAAATAAATAAAAAAATATTTAAAAAAAAAAGAATTTACTGTAAAGTGGAGTTCCCACTATTATAAATCACTGGAGCATTTTCTGAGATAGGTAAACTTTTAATAAGGAAATGACTTTTCTTGTGTAAGTCTAGATAGGAAACATTTTAGAAAGATAATGAAAGATGAACTAAAAATGTCCCGAAGTGGAAGCAGAGCTGGTGTATAGGGTAGAGGACACATTGACACTGGGACAGTTTCAACAGTGGCAGGGTCTCCATCTGTTAGGATCAAAACACAAGTTTTTGCAGCCTTGAGCATGACTTTGGACCAGATAGTTTTGATTTTTTTTTTTTTAAAGATTTTATTTATTTATTTGACAGAGAGAGAAGCAGTGATAGAGGGAACACAAGCAGGGGGAGTGGGAGAGGGAGAAGCAGGCTTCCCACTGAGCAGGGAGCCCGATGCGGGGCTCGATTCCAGGACCCCGGGATCATGACCTGAGCCGAAGGCAGACACCCAATGACTGAGCCACCCAGGCGCCCCAATGGACCAGATAGTTTTTATTATTCATTCCAATGTTAAGATTTAATGAGTATAGAATTCTAAAAACTACTTGCCTGTATAAAAGTGAGGAAAATAATTTGTTCTAAAGAAGTATGACTATAATTGTTTTTAAATCAAATAGCAGGTGCATAGCACATACAGGTGGCAGTATGATTCAGGCCAGGTATGCTGAGGTTCTGAATGGCTACTGAGTTTACCCCAACGGACAAAATACCATCTGCTACCTGTTAAGTTAGTTATTTTTATTATTGTTGAACTCATTTGTCTCTTCAAGTGGATGGATGGATGATGTTAGCCTTCCCTTATAGAAGTAAAGAACATGATATTTATTAGTGGATATCTCTTGATAGTTAGAACTGTCCTTAAATCATAGTTACTTTAGGCTTCAAATATGCAGGCTCTAAAAGTCATTGCATTTTTTAAAAAAATTCTAAATCAAGAGCAAGATGTTGTACGTGGAGCAAAGATTTCTACTGTACTCCACAAACAGTTAATAATGATTTTATTTCCAATGTTGTCTGCCCAAACTGAGACAGTACCTTACTAATGTCAAGTGGCCCAGTTATAAAGTCTACAGATCCTGGCTTTGGAGTGATTAAACAGCCACCAAAGACCAGAGGTACCATTGCCACATGCTCTTCTAATTATCCCAGGCATCCATAGGGCAGTAGGCATGTGAGCCGGACTGTGCGCAGTCTTGGAGTTTTGTAAGGAAGGAGATGAGGCGCTTGGATGTCCAGCACTCACAGACATGATGCAGTGGCTCAGGAAGCTCCCAGTTATCAGCATCTACTGGGCTAGACCACCTATGTGGTAGCAGCCCCACATGGTATCCCTACCAGAGCACTTTCAGTAGCCTGCCACTCAGGGGCTGCCCCAAGTGTGCCCCAGGGAGGGGCAGAGGGACTGCAGCCCCTGCTATACCAGACAATGCCTGCCATGTAGTGAGGCCATCTCGGTCAACAAGAGGCTTTGCATAAGGACCTGTAGAAGGCAGTCCAGCCCCACAGCCTGATGACCTGGCCTGCGTACTGACCTCTGGGCTGCGGTCTCAGCTGGCGATTCTGAAGACTATTTCTGCTAAGTACCAAGTAGCAGTACCCTGCTGGGGCAGGGCACTAAGGGTTAGGATCATTGAAAATGTCCCAGGGTTGTTGGAAGCTAGCCTTCCTCTTGGCAATTTGGGACTCTCCCTGAACTTTATTTTTAAACTATGTCTGGCATTAGCACCAGATTAAGAACTGGTCATCCTTTAAAACCAGTGCTTTGTCCATGACTAATATTAGCAAGCCAATCAGGGGGAGAGCCACCAAACTACAAAGGATCCTTACAAGGGTGGCCTGGATTATGATAGAGGAAAAGATTTGGATTCCATGATTCATATTGTATTTTTGTGAACTGATAGTTACCCATGGGTAACACATACAGTAGTTAACATGCAATATTAGAGGAAACACCAAGTCTACCATTTTCCATAAGGCACAAATCAGCTCCTACAACTTTGAATAAAATATATTCTGGGCCTTGTGCTAGGTTTTTTTTTTTTTTTTTTTTTTAATAATGTGTTTTATCGCATCCTTGTACCAAGTAGGTGAGATAAGTGTAATCGTTAAAATTTTAGAGAATGAGACTAACGATTAAATTTTTTAAAAAGTTACCCACTTTTACAAAGGCAAGAAGTAATTTTTCTTTTTCTATGATGACTCAGTATTAAATCTCATGGTTTAAGACTTTTCCGGAGTATTTTTGCATTTTCCTAAGTAGCTGAAAATAAACTCTCAACTTATACATCTTGAGTACCTATTTTATCTCAGGACTGAAAAAATAGAAATAAAATACATTTTTCTGTGCTTTATTTAATAAATTCTCATAATCTAGAGAGAGTAAAATTAAACAGGTAGATGAATCAAATCAAACAATTAAAATATTTAACTGAAATACAGTGTGAGAGAGGTAAATACATATTTACACTGAAACATAGAGGGGTAACATCTAGCATCTTAAATTATGTCAGATGAAAAATAACTTTTTATAACTATATTAGGCTCGAGTTTTTTTATAATCATATTCCTGAGTGTGTTTCATAAAAAGTGAAATTAATTATCTTTGCTTCCAGTAACATTACTGTTAGGTTTTGGAAACAGCTGAGTAAGAGCTATTATTTATAGGCCTACAAATAATTGCATGAAATCGAAATGGAAAAATCTCAGCCTTTCTTTTACTTTTTTCAAAGTACCAAGTATACTTACAGAATATTTTTATTTAGTTTAAATTGATGTATGGATTTGAATATTACAAGAAACCATTTCACATTCTCCAACCAGATTTCTGTTTATGATACTACGATAATGTGCTTTTGAAATTCCCCTATGAAAGCGTTTCAGTTTTATCTCACTGGAGGTTTCTGTAATTAAAAGAACTTTAATAAGTTAGTCGAATATGGGTATATTTTAAATTTAAGGAAAGAATGGTTGGATGGGGAATAATCAGCCTTGGGCTGAAAAGTGAAGTCAATGGCACTCATCAAAACCAGGATGGAGTTGTGGCCCTATATGGAAATTTGCTCCATGTCACAATCCTCTTCTAGTAGATGGTCCTGATGAAGTGTTTACTGATATTGATGCAAATATACCTTTTTCTCAATAATATTATTACTCTGTTCAAAAGCACTGTAGGGTGCACAAAAGCAGCTCTTTGATATTAAAGCAAATTCTTCAAATTATTTAAGTCATTATTTACATACGATAAAATTGAACCTTTTAAGTGAACAATTCAAAGACTTTTGACAAATAGATACAGAACAGTGAGCACTAAACTCAGCACATAGATCCTTTCCATCACGTCAGAAAGTTCCCTTAACCCCTTACCTCTGGCCTGAGCCCACAACCTATGACCTGTATTTTTATCTCCGTAATTTTGCCTTTTTGAGAATATCATATAATGGAATTGTATATTATGAAGCCTTTGTGTCTGCTTCTCAGCCTTCACACTTTGGAATTCATCCTGTTGCTGCAATCTTAGCAATTCTTTTTCTTTTTATTGTGGAGTCTAGTCCCTTGAATGAATATGCCAAATTTGACCATTCACCATGTGAAGAACAACTGGGTTGTTTCCAGTTTGGGGCTATAAATATAAAAACAAAAAATACTGTGGATATTCACCTGCAAGTCTTGGTGGTGAGCCTATGTTTTCACTATAAGTAAATAACTGGAAGTAGAATGGCTGAGGTGAATGGCGAATGTGTTTTTAGGTTTGTGAACAATTGTCGAACATTTTCCAACGTGGCTGGAACATTTTACATTCATGCCATCAATGTGTGTAAGTTCTAGTTGGTCCACATCCTCATTAGCATTTCTTATTTTCATTCTTTGATTTTCTCTGTTTTTCCAGTATAATTGGGTTGAAGTGGTATCCACTGTGCTCTTAATTTATGTTTCCCTAAAGACTAATGGATTTGAGCATTTTCCCATATCTTGTTGCAATTTGTATGTCTTCTTTGGGAAAATCTATTGAGATCTTTTTTTTTTTTTCTCTCTCTCTCTATTGGATCATTTTTCTCTTAATTATTGGATTATTGAATTATATGAATTCTTTATATATTCAGAATATAAACCCTCATATCAATATTTATTTTAAAAATATTTTCTGCCAGTTGGTTGCTTTGCCTTTCATTTTATTAAAGGGATCTTATGAAGTGCAAAACTTCTTATTTATTTGGGGGAAGTAAAATTTATCATTTTTTTTCTTTTATAAAAGGTTTTTGCTTTTTTGAGTTTTTAGCAAAGGAAACTTTGCATAAGTGAAGGTCAGAAAGATTTTCTTGGATAGTTTCAACCGGATAGTTCAAAGTTTTCATTTTTATATTTGATTTTGTGATAACTATTTAGTAAACTTTGGAATATGGTGCAAGACAGAGATCGCAGTACACATTTTTTGCATGTGTATTTCCACAATTTCCAGAATTATTTGTTGAAAATGCTACCTTTTCTCCCTTAAATTACTTTTGTATTTGAACATCTGTCAAAAATGAATTGATCATATAAAGTGGCTAGATATCTGGACACTCCATTAGTCTACATGACTGTTTTTGAGCCAGTATTACACTATCTTAATAATTTCAGTTCTTAGTAAGTTGTGAAACTAGGTGGTCTGAGTCCTCCAGCTTTATTCTTTTTTTCCATCTTTTTGACTTTTCTACAGACCTTATTTTTCCATAAAAATATTTTACAATCAGTGGGTCCATTTCTACCAAAATTCCGTTGGAATTTTCTATTGAGATTTCATTGAATATATATGTATATATATTTGGGAGGAATATTGAAATATTGAAATCTTACTATTATTGAGTCTTCCAATTCATGGACATCATATACTTCTCTATCTATTTAGATCCTCTTCAGTTTCCTCAGAAATACTTTGTAGTGTACAATGTACAGGTCTTACATATATTTTATGACATTTTCCCCTAAACCTTTTATATTTTTCAAGCTATTATAAATTTTTTCAATTCTATCAATTGTACTTTATATATTTTGAAGCTCTTTTTTGGGGGGGTATATTCTTCTCTGTTTAGGATTGTTATGTCTTCTTGATGAATTGACTCTTACATACAAAACCCTTTTTAACCTTGGTAGTATTCCTTGTGGTAAAGTCTGCTTAGCCTGATATTTATGTAGACAATCAGGAGCTTGTGGATTTGTGTTTGCATGGCTTAATATATTTTATAAATTCATCATTAATCTGTCTTTGTTTTATATATTTAAAGTGGATATTTTTAAACATGGGCATATATGTGAATCTTGCTTTTTTTTTATCCAACTTAACAATTTCTATCTATTAACTGATGTATTTAGAAGATATATTTAGTGTAATTATCAATATATTTACTTTTAAATATACTATTTTGCTATTTATTTCCTACTTTGCTTTGCTCCTCTTTTTTCTTTTTGTCCTTTATTTAGAAATATAATATTTATTATTCCATTTTATCCGTACTACTGATTTTTGGCTCATGATTCTATGTTTTGCTTTTTTAGTAATTGTTCTAGGATTACAAAATATATTTCATCACAACTTACCTTCATATAGTACTATGTATTACACAGTATAAGAATCTTATCACAATAATCTCCCATTTCTTCACTTTCCTCCTTTGTACTTCATTATCTAATCTTTTACTTTGATGTTTATTTTATTTATTTATTTTTTTTAAAGATTTTATTTATTTATTTGAGAGAGAGAGAGAGAGAGCACATGAGAGGGGGAGGGCCAGAGGAAGAAGCAGACTCCCCGCTGAGCAGGGAGCCCGATGCGGGACTCGATCCTGGGACTCCAGGATCATGACCTGAGCCGAAGGCAGTCGCTTAACCAACTGAGCCACCCAGGCGCCCAACTTTGATGTTTAGTATAAAACGCACAATACACTTTAGTTTTTTGTTTTGTTAATATTATCATTTTTCTTTAAAGAGATTAAATATATGGGAAATACTTTTTGAAAAAGATTTTATTTATTTATTTATTTATTTAGATTTTATTTATTTGACAGAGAGTGAGAGAGAGAGCGCGCGCATAAGCAGGGGCAGTGGGAGAGGGAGAAGCAGATACCCCACTGAGAAGGGAGCCCAACTCAGGGCTCCATGCCAGGACCCTGGGATCATGACCTTTGCCGAAGGCAGATGCTTAACCAACTGCGCCACCCAGGCGCCTCTTAAAGATTTTATTTTTAAGTTATCTCTACACCCAATGTGGGGCTTGAACTTACAACCACAAGATCAGTCACATGTTCTATTGACTGAGCCAGCATTGTGTCCTGGAAAATACTTCTTCTATTTACTCTAATTTTCACCACTTCTGATGCCCTTCATTTCTTTTTGTGGATCCAAATTTCCATCTGGTGTCATGTTTATTCTATGTGTAAGGCAGGTTTGCTTTCAGTAAATCCTGCAGGTTTTGTTTGTTTTCCCATCAATTGAAAAGTCTGATATTTTTCTTATATTTTACCCTTTATATTTATTATTTTTCACCCCATCTGGCTGCCTTCAATATTTTCTCTTAATCTTTGTTTCCCCACACTTTGGCTATAACATGTTATTATGCATTTTCTTTGTATTTATTCTGTTTATGGTTCTCTGAGCATCATGGGTCTACTGTACTGGTTTTCATTAATTTAAGAAAACGCTTGCCACTCTCATTCAACTATTGCTCTGATCCTTTCTTATCCTATATATGTTTTTTGTTTTTCTATTCAGACTTCAATTACATGTATGTTAAACATTTTGATATATAAGCTCTTAACTCTTAGAACTCTGTTCTAAATTTTGAAAATTATCTTTATGCTTTATTTTGGATAATTTCTATTGAACTGTCTTAAAATACACTATTTACTTCTTTTTCTCTGCTCAGTGTACTATTAAGCTTTTTGATTGATTTCTGTATCTCAGATACCACATTCTGCATTTCTGTTAGTTTCTTTCTTAGATTACCGTCTTGCTACTAAAATTTCCCATCTACTTATGCGTTCTGTGTATCTTTTCCACTATATCCTTTAACTGATTAATTGCAGTTACTTCAAAATCCCTACTTGAGATTTCCAACAACAGGTCCATTTCTAAGTTTGATTCTGTTGACTGGTTTTCCCCTTTAAAATGAGTAATTTTATTCTTGCCCCCCCCTTCAGTGTATATCATATATTTAATAGCATTTCAGTTACTATGCATAAAAGATGAGTAAAGACTAAGCAAAATTTTATTCTTGCTTGGAAATGGCTCAGGGGTGCCTGGGGGGCTTAGTCAGTTAAGCATCTGACTCTTGATCTCAGCTGAGGTCTTGATCTCAGGGTCATGAGCTCAAGGCCCACACTGGGCTCGATGCTGGGCATGGAGCCTAGTTAGAAAAAAAAAAGAAGAATGGAAGGAAGGAAAAGGAAGGAAGGAAGGAAGGAAGGGAGGAAGGAAGGAAGAAAAAGAAAAAGAAAGAAAGAGAGAGAGACATGAGTCTTCTTTTCTTACTGTGTTAATGGAGAGAGGAGAATTAATCTAGTCATAAATTAGGTGGGCTTAGCTTTTATTGTTGCTAAAGTCACCTCCAGTGAACCATAGACTTCAAATTACTCCAGCTATCTTATTCACTCTGGAGTGACATAGGTTTTCTCAGTGTTGCTGCTTTAGTCAAGCTATTAACAGGACTTGTACACCTGAGACATGGAGGAGCTCTCTTTTCTTCCTCTAGTCTTCCAGTGGTAGGTTGTTGTTGCTCTTACTTAATACAAGACCCTGGGTGGGCAGTACGGAATGAAGGGATGTGTCCTTGGTTCTCCTTTAGCCTTAGTCTTAGGGTCTGTGTTTTTGTGCCTCCAACATAGTCCGCCCCCCCTTTTTCTCCTACTTGATAGCAGTCAGCCAAATACTGCCTTGCAACACTGAGGTATCTTTAGGAAGAATGATTTTCCTGTTCTTATCCTGATTTCAGTGCACAGTCCTTGATGAGAGCGCATGTCCTTACCCTGTCCTAGGAACAGATGGCTTTGGTTTCTTTATTTATGCTAGAAGTGAGCAACCATTCCCCTGAACCAGTGGGGATGGGTGGGAAGGGTTCTAGTTTCTCTTTTACATAGACAGTTTTTGTTTCATATGAGATAAGGGTCTGGGTTCTGTACCACTCCCCTCGTGACAGCTTATTGCTCCACATATCTCTGTGTCCCTGCAAGCCCTCCTCCAATCTAGAGCCTTCCCTAGCCTCTCTTGTGAGCACCCAATGAAGCTTGTTTGTAGGGCATCCAGGTAGTTAAATTGTCACATTCACCTGTACTTAGCCTTTAAGAATTCATTACAATTTCGTTTTCTTTTATTTTCAAAGTATGATTGTGCTAGATATATAACCCTAGATTGGTGTTTTCTATCTTTCATCACTTTAAATATTTTATGCCACTGTCTTCTTTCTTGCATGATATCTGACAAAAAGCCTGCTGTAGTTTTTAATCCTTGTTCTTCTATAGGTATGGCGTTTTGTTGTTTTTTTTGCTGTTGTTGTTGTTATTCTACTATACCTTTTTTGAAAATTTTGTATTTATCTTTGATTTTCTACACTTTCAATATAATATGCCTAAGAATTTTTGTTTTCTGTATTTATGCCGCTTTATGTTCCCTGAGCTTCCTGATTTTATGGTTTGGTGTTATTATTATTATTATTACTATTATTATTTTTGTTCTCTGCCATTATTTCTTCAAATATTTCTTTCAGTTTCATTCTCTTATTCTTTTCTTTTTAATCTTTTTTTTTTTAATGTTTTTTATTTATTTATTCATGAGAGTCAGAGAGAGAGAGAGAGAGACAGAGGCAGAGGGAGAAGCAGGCTCCCCGCCTAGCAGGGAGCCCGATGCGGGACTCGATCCCAGGACCCTGGGATCATGACCTGAGCCGAAGGCAGATGTTTAACCATCTGAGCCATCCAGGCGCCCCATTCTTTTCTTTTTGATACTCTGATTATATGCATGTTACACCTTTTGAAATTTTTACAGTTCTTATATATCCTGAGTTTTTTTCCTTTCCATTTTTTTCCCCCTTTGTATTTCATTATGGGAAGTTTTTACTGACATATGTACAAGCTTACCAGTTCTTTCCTCAGCCATGTGCATTCTATTAATGGGCTTTGCAAAGATATTCATTTTTCTTACATTGTTTTTAATTTCTAGCATTTTTTTCTAGCATTTTCATCTCCTTATTTACATTACTCACCTATTTTTGCCTGTTGTCAAATTTTCAATTAGAGCACTTAACATTTTAATCATATTTATTTTAAATTCATCATCCAAGGGATGCCTGGATAGCTCAGTCCATTAAGCGTCTGCTTTCAGCTCAGGTCATGAACCCAAGGTCCTGGGATCAAGTACCGCATTGGGCTCCCTGCTCTTCAGGAATCCTGCTTCTCCCTCTGGCTGCCACTTCCCCTGCTTGTGCTCTCTCTCTCTTTCTCTGACAAATAAATAAATAAAATCTTTTAAAAAATAAATTCATCATCCAGGAATTCCAAATTTGTACCATATATGAATCTTGTTCTAATGTTTGCTTAGTCTCTTCAGATTGTATTCTATTTTTTCCCTGCCTTTCAGAATGCTTTGTAATTTTTTGTTGAAACCTGAACATAATCTATCAGGTAATAATCCCTTAGACTGAGATTTTATTTTAATCTGGCTTTGAATTGGGCTACATTTATGTTTGTCTGTAATGATAGATGTTAGAGGTTTCCAAATCCCTAGTATCTTTGCTTTACTCTCCCCTGTTTCCTCTGGATTATCCTAACAACTCCTTCTTAAACTGAGTGAGTCTTGCTGGCTCATTCAGCTGTAATTATTACTGTTATTATTCTGAAGCCCTGTTGATGTGTGGGAAAGGGGAGTGGGAAAGGGGAAAGATTTCATAATCTTAAGATTAAATCTCTCTTTTCATGGACTATAACTTCCAGAGTGTTTCAAATTGCTTTTTTTTTTTTTTTTTCCCATCCCCTCTTCAGGTGACAGGATTGGTAGAAGGAGTTAGGTAATTGGAGTTGGATAATTACCCTTAAGCCTATGTAGGATGGGCTCTGGCGAAGCCTTTTGCTCTGGAGACTAGGTGTTTGTTTGGAGAACACACTGGCATATTTCACATGGTTATTTCTTCACTCCCCCTGCCAAAAACACAGGGTGATATTCTTGTCCTTCACTAAAAAAAATAATGGGGTCCTGGATGTAAAACCCATCAAAGCAGAGGGGCTTCCCTGAGACTGCGTGCCCTCAGGATTTTCTCACTCTCAAGCTAGTCCGCTGTCATCAAATTGCCATTTAAATGTTTCTGTCAGTTTATGGCTTCAGCAGCTTCTGCTCTAGTTAATCTGATCTCTGCTGGGATTCTCTGTATTGGCTTGTCTTTCCAGATTTTAGTGTGCCAACTTGCCTTGCAACCTGAATTCTCTGATGGGTCCAGGAAAAGTCACTGATTTTCAGTTTATTCAGCTTTTTTTTTTTTTTTTTTTTTTGCAGTAAACACGGAGTGATGACCTACAGCTCTTCACAAGTTGGAGCTAGATGGCAGATTTTCTTAACTGGCAGTATCTAAAACTTTCTGGTCTGTTCCCTCTATAATCATCATGAGGTAGTAGATAGTTATTATATTTTTTTAATTTATTAATTTACTGAATTCTTTAAAACTATTTAGGCTAAAAGCCTAGGGGAATGCCTTGATTGGATGTATGTCACCGGAGATTTAAAATCAAGCTCAATATCATTCTCATTATTGCTAGCTTCAGGAGTTTCAGAAAAATCATTAATTTTAATAAACAGGGAGGGAAACAGCATTAGGGAACTTATCAATTGACATCATGAACACATTATTTAGTCACAGTGAGTAGTAGAAGAACCTTGATGTGTCCTTCCTGGAGATGGTAGAGGATATATCCTTTGTCCAGAGATATGATTGGATGATTGTGGAGGAAATATTTGCTGTAGTTCATAGGGCCTCTCAAATTGCACCTTGCTGGTTTTCATTTTAATTTGTATGCACATAAATTCAGTTCTTCATCTTGAGCTACACACACACACACACACACACACGTGCATGCATGTGTGCACACACAAACACATGCCTACACATTCATCCCCTGGGATATAACTGTTATAATAATGACACTTAAAATCATTCAAGAAAAGTGGATTTGTACATACACTATCAGAAAACCACTATTGCTGCTCTTCTCCCTCTTTTCATGCCTTGTCTACATATCTCATTTAGATGGGTTGCCCATTAGGAAAAGGTTAGAAATCATCTGTCACTTAGAAGATATTTAATAATTGGAAAAAAAGCAAAGTGAACCCTGCCAGCAATTGAGTGAAATTGTCCTCATTGTGTAGTAGATTTTATATATATATATTTTTTATTTTTAAATGCTAATATGCATATATTTGTTTCCATGAAATAAACAACTGGTGTCTTTGCTGGAACCAGTGGTTCACACCCAGGGACAATGACCTCAACAAAGGGGATATTGGCAATGTCTAGGGACAATTTTGGTTGTCATATTTGGAAGGTTGTTACTGGCAATTAATGCATAGAGGTTCAAGGTGCGGCTAAACCTCCCACAATGCGTGGAACGGTCACCCAAAACAGAGTCTTCTGATCAATTATGTTAATAGGGCCCCATGTAGAATCTCTGACCTGGTTTAATGTATTATCTCTGCCAAGAGGCCTTTCCCACTCCTCTTTCCTGTCTCCGTTCTCCTTGAGAGAAATAACTCCCTATTGAGTCTCTTAGTGTATAGACACTGTGATGTATATCAGCTTAGAATGTCATCTTTTCTTTCTTTTTTTTTAAAGATTTTATTTATTTTATTTATTTATTTGACAGAAAGAGCACAAGCAGGGGGAACTGCAGAGGTAGAGGGAGAAACAGACTCCTTGCTGAATGGGGAGCCCTCTGTGGGGCTTGATCCCAGGCCCCTGAGATCATGACCTGAGCCTAAGGCAGGAGCTTAACTGACTGAGCCACTCAGGTGCCCCAGAACGTCATCTTTTCTAACATGATTTTTATTTCCAAGGATTTCTTTGAGGATAGAGAGCCAAATGAATACATTTGATAGAATTCATATATTCTGAGTCTTGGCTTGTGGTAGAGGATATCTCCTTTGTCCAAAGGTATGAATGGGTGATGGTGGAGGAAGTATTTGTAGTAGTTCATAGGGCCTCTCAAATTGCACCTTGCTGTTTTTCTTTTAATTTGTATGGACATAAATTCAGTTCTTCATTTGAGCTCTATAAGCCCTAATGAAAATATTCAATGACTTGTGTAGTGGTGAGCACTGAACATTTCAGTTTCCTTCAGATTTTGGTAGTTTTAATCTGTATCAATATGGACTGATGGGGTTGATTTATTTGAATGGTGACAAAAACATGACTTCAATCCTTTCATTCTATTTATACATGTTACAGATGTCATTTGGTGCATAGAATTCTAGTTGAAGGAAAGCAAACTTTGTTTCCTAAACCTCTAAAACCTGCCTACGGTAACTGGTGAGAAATCCATTATCTCTTCTTGAGGATCCTTTTCCATCTATGATATAAAAAAATATAGTCTTTTTGTGTAAATGGAAATAAAAATGGGACCAGATGCTTAAGTAAATGGTCTGTCATATAGCATTTATTCCCAGAAGCTATCAAAATAGCACTTACTAGATAATCTACAAATGTTTTAGAATGGATGGATAAATAAATGCATGAGTGATTTATGGAAAATATATAGAAATAGCATAGAAATATTTTATTCTCTGCCAAATCATTCCTCCAATATTTTACCAATATTTTCTTGAGAATATGAATTATTTTTCTATGATATTAAAAGACTGTTCAGAAGGTGCTTCTAACAGGAACTTCCACAAGGAATATATACTTCCATAAGCAATACAGAAAGCTATTAATAATTTTTCAGTTTAGCCAAGAAAAAAAGAAGATACAAATTATCAATATCTAAAATGAAAGAGGACCCTTAACTACTTATCCCCTGGATGTTAAAAGTGTAATAAAAGAATACTATGAGCTTCTATGTACACAGATTTGATAACTTATATGAAATGGACCAGTTTCTTGTAAGATGTAAACTGTCAGAACTCACAAAAGGAAAATTAAATAATCTTGCTAGCCTTCTATTTATAAAAAGCAAAATAAAAACCCAAACCAGAAAAACATATTGAATCAATTACTAATAACCTTTCAACAAAGAAAGCCCCCAAACCGTACAACTTAACTGGTGAATTCTACTCCACAGGCAAGGAAGAAATGATACTAATTCTCTACAGTCTTCCAGAAAATAGAAGCAGTAGAAATACTTCAAAACTTATTTTATGATCTCATCATTACCCAAACAACACAGCCATATTATTACATTACAAGAAAGGAAAACACAACAGTATCTGTTATAAATATAATCCTTAACAAAATATTAGCAAGTCAAATTAAAAAAAAAAAAAAAGAATTACACACCATGACCAAGTAGGACTTATGGCAGGTATGCAAGGTGCTGGTTCAACATTCAAAAATCAATTAATGTAATCCGTCACATCAGCAGAATAAAAAAGAAAAATCTTATCATCATATCAGTAGATGCAGAAAAATCATTTGACAAAATGTAATACCACTGGTAAAAGAAATAGAGGGGGACTTCCTGAACTTGATAATGACTACCTACACAAGTGAACAAGGGTCAATGGATGGGAAGCCTTTTATAGATGTGTGGGTGGGTGTCTTTTAAATACTTGAAGTAGGTACCACATGGTCTTAGGCTTTTTAAATTATTTATTGAATATAGCATCAGAAAGTGCCACTGAACTGTATTCAGTATTTAATTAATAAAACTTACCACCACTGTTATAGGCATCATCATAAAAGGATACATTTCTTTAGATCTAGGGTATCATACTTGGAAATGAGTGGCTTGTATAGAGTGGAGGACAGGCTTGTTGGAGGAAGGAAGTGGTTTGAGCTGCCGAGAGGCCAGAGTTGTGGAAGTATCATTAAACATATATATTTAAAATCAATAATTAAGACATGAGTTGTTTTGTTTGGAGTGACAGTTAACCAGTAAATAATAAAAGTGTGGAGAATTGGAGTAAATTATCACAGGAGTTGGTGGACACCAGCAGAGATGAAGGGCAGAGGGTGACAAGTCTGCTGATAACACATTTCCAGCTGGTAGATTGGAGGGGGAGGGAGTAGTCTTCAAGCAGCCACGTGGCATAAGAAGACACTTTGCAGGATGAGAGGTGGTGGGGATGAAGAAGAAGGAAACAGCCATCACTTGAGAGCCTGGCAATTGGTATCCCTGGAAAAACTTCCTTTGAGAGCAAAAAGTAAAAACTAAGGAATTTTCTTAAAATAGATTAAAGATAGAGATGACTTTTTATCATAAAATTACATTCATAAGCAAGTAAACAAAAACATACAAGAGGTGAGGTAAGGATACAGCCCAAAGACACCAGAAGCCTTACAGGGATGGAATGTGGGATGCATGGTGATCTGGGGTTCGGGATGCTGTTTTGGTGGCTGAACAAGGTAAAAATGGCAGAATGAGAGGGACCTGACAGATTCGGGGTGGAAAGTTGGTGTGGAGCTGAGAGTGCTGACGGTATGGAGGGGCACTTTCTCTATCTTGGTCTTGATCCCTGATGAATATAAATTGTGACTGCCAATTACTCTTCTCAGCTAAATCTTCCAAAAGGACTCTGCTTTATTCTCAGAGAGTAAGGTTCACATTGGTACTAAAGTGAAATATATCATATGTGCCACATTCTTATAAATAATCTCATCAAAAATGGTGCCAGCTTCCTAGATAATGCTTTCAAAGAACAGAGGAGGTTCTGCCCTTTGCCCACACATGCATGAGGTGTAAGGTGTCACAGAGTATAGTAGCACATGCCATCTAAACCAAAATGTGGAAATTGCAATTAAGTAAAAAACAATTTTAAAATTGCTAATTTTTCAAGTACTTAAAACTAAATAGGAGAATATGTTTCGGTATTAGATTGTGCCCAATTTTCCATTCTATGCAGAGCATGTGATATAATTATGTGGTTAGGTGCTTAGGTCTATAATAAAAAGATATCCACATTTTACATTTTA
Source organism: Phoca vitulina (assembly GCF_004348235.1). NCBI lineage: Eukaryota > Metazoa > Chordata > Mammalia > Carnivora > Phocidae > Phoca > Phoca vitulina. Next base: position 10,006,072 of record NW_022589745.1, on the reverse strand, counting down.
AAATCAAGTAACAATTAAGCTATGAATTTCATGCTACTATTACCTCTAGTATAATTGCCAGACAATTTTCAGGCCATAAATAACCCTACAATTACTTAATGCTTTTTTTATGGTCTATAGTCTACATTGCAACAATTACATTATTACAGAATAATTACATGAATTACTTTATTTGTAATTACCATAAAAAGACATTATTCCGGCACTTTATTCAAACCACAAAGACTAAATACAATATGTGTGATGTTGAGAATTTGATACACTGTTAGGAAATTACATGATATTAAACCTGCATGTTTTATCATATATTTGAGGAAACATATATGTGAGTCTCAGTGGGTCATTTGCAAACATTGTTCTTTTAGTGCTTTAAAATATACTTCGTTAAGTAGAAAAAGAAAATTTCTTAATCCATTTCATCATAACTTTCCTTTGTGTGCCCCTTTGCAAGGCTCTATAAAACCATTAAATGGTATGAATATGGTTTTAAGAACAGAATAATTAGAGACTTTGTGTTACAATGAATAGGTCCAAACAGTACATTTAAATGCTAAATATAATTGCATTTAAAGAATTATTCAATAAGCTAATTTTATTGGAACCTAAGAATGCTTGAATGAAGCTAAATATTATGATATGGGGATTAAATTCAGCCGCAACCAGGAGCTTAAATTAATTTTCATGATTTTTAGAAATCAGTTGCCTCACTTAAATTGGGAATATAATCAAATAATTAAGGCACAACTGGAAGTGCTGCCATTTTTGTCTTTCTTGAGCAGGTGTCATAATTCTTTTACCTGTAACACATCCTTAACAAGAGAATTGTTTGGTCAAAATGTTCATTTACCAATCCAGCTTAGGTATCTCTATGAAATCTTGTGGTCAACGAGGAAATAAAATGTGATTCATGCCTGAGTTACTTATTTTTATTCAAGGAGAAGCCACAACTTCATAAATTATTAAAAGACTACGAGACTCCGAAAGAATCCACATTTCCAGATGACTATGTCATTCATTCCTTCCTGGCATTTACAGTTACAATGCTGTGGCTCTTCAGAGCCCTGACTGCCAGCCTTCTTACACATTCTCTTGCTTCATAACCAGTTCCATTCCTTACCTTCATCCCCTTCTCATCCGCCCCTTCCTCTTCCTTCTCCTCCCGTACCATTAGAGTGAGATTTGCTTGGAATGTTTGCAACAACTTCATCTGAAATTTGATTTTCTCAGTAGCTCCTACCTGATGTTGGATTCTGCAAAAGCTACCTACATATCTGAAGCCGGGAACCTGCGGATACATGGTTTTGTGAAAACAGAGAGGATTTTCTTAGATTCCCAGACAATGACTCTGATGACCTTTGGGTATAGACTCTTATGCTTCTTTTTGTTTTATTTTGTTTTGTTTTTTTCCCACTCTGAATCTGTTTGGCTTTACTGATTAGGTCTACACTGAGTCCAGCAGCTAGTGCTAGCTGGGCTACATGTACAGTTAGCTGTGTGGAACCTGTTCCTAAAGCTCTGGTACTGATTCATTACTCTCAAATTCTGTTGCCGACTCTACTTTAATTGGTGGCTGTGGAAATTCTTCTTCTGTCTGAGGGAGGGTTTCTATGGCTACATCTGATGGTAGAATGGAGAACGCGGAATCGTACTGTTGGCAGAAAGCAGTGGATTATTCTTTATAGAGAAAGACTGCAGCAAGTCAGTTCCTTATTAGATTATGGAATTTCTTCTGAGATTTGGGGGAATTTTTATTTTAAGACAGATTAAAAATGCACATATATATTATAGTAGAGAGTACAAATTTTACAGTGATGTTTAATACAGAACATAAACTGTCAAAGACCTTTTTTTTTCTTGTTGCAGGCCACCATAATGTATGTCTCTAGGTCTTAACAATAGCATTTATTGTTTTCAGTCTCTGTGGGAATATTTAGAAAGTGACAGAGATAACAAGAATCTCTTAGGTGTGAGGATACTTTGTTGTGTCTTGAACATGCATCGTTACATTGAGAATACCATACCCCCTCTCTGGTCAGGTCCTGCACCTGTGAAATTGTTGGGGGAGGTCATCAAGAGAATATGATCCTTGGTTTTTTTGTTTGTTTGTTTTGTTTTTTTAAAGATTATATTTATTTATTTGACAGAGAGAGACACAGCGAGAGAGGAAACACAAGCAGGGGGAGTGGGAGAGGGAGAAGCAGGCTTCCTGCAGAGCAGGGAGTCCAATGCGGGGCTCGATCCCAGGACCCTGGGATCATGACCTGAGCCAAAGGCAGACGCTTAACAACTGAGCCACCCAGGCGCCCCAAGAATATGATCCTTGGTTAACCCACAAGCTTGCCCTGTGCAATTGGAGGTCCCTAACCCCATCCTTGTCCTTAGAATGTACACTCTGATAGCCTCTGGCTGTTCTTAGGGTACAGTGGTGACATGGGACAGAAGGGCTCACCAGAGCAAAAAATGGGTCTTGGCCCATCTGATATAAGATAGCTTCTGACTATCTGGTGAGTAGGTAACTGTGATGCTTAATGTTATATGGCAACTTGACTGGACCATGGTGCCCAGACATTTGGTCAAATGTTATTTTGGACATTTCTTTTTGAGTGTTTTTGGATGAGATTTACATTTAAATCAGTGGACTCCGAATAAAGCAGATAATTTTCCAAAATGTGAATGGGCCTTTCATCCAGACAGTTGATAACCTGAGTAGAACAAAATGCTAACCTCTCCCGACAAGAGAGATTTCTGCAAGCAGATGGCCTTCAGACTTCATGTGCAAAATTGATCTGGCCAGCCTCCTTCATCAGATTTTGGACTCACCAAACCTTCACAATCATATGAACTAATTCCTTAAAACACAACACAAACACCCTATCAGTTATGTGTCTTTGGAGAACGCTGACTAATACAATAAACCAGTTTCAGTTCTCAGTCAGAGTTGAGACCATGTGAAAGTTGTTCACTAAGCAAGGCTAAAAAAAACACAGCAGTCTCATGTGGATTGAGTGGGTGTCTTAGGAGAAATGGTGAGGGTCAAAGTCTAGAGAAGTCTAGAAGAGCCAAGTGTCAATGAGTATGTGAGTCTTGGGCTTAGTGTGTCCTAAGCAGGTCGTAGAGCCTTTGCACAAGATCCAGCCTTGCCTTAACCATGGCCAACACTGACCAAGGCAAGACACTCCTGCAGAGGTAACCTAACCTGGAGGAAACATCGACATTCTATAAAATAACTGGCATGTAATCTTTGAAAGTATCTAGGTCAAGAAAAGCAAGGAAAAACTGAAAAAGGAGTCCAAAGAAACGTAACATAAATAAGTGAAATGCAATATATGGTTTGAAATTGATTTCTTGCAAAGTATATTATCAGAACAATTGGCAAAACTTGAACAAGGTCTGAGGATTCAAAGGGTAGTAATGATTCATTGTTATGTTCCTAATTTTGAGAGCTAAATAGAGGTGATCTAAGAAAAAGTTCTTGTTTGTAGGAAACTACTTTAAAGTGTTTGGTTTTAATGAGACATCATGCAGGCAGCCTATTATCGGATGATTCAGAAAAAACTTTTTACAGTACTTGTAACTTTTCAGTACGTTTATAATCGTTTAACAAAATAATTTTATTCAAAAAAAGAAATGTATTTATAATACTATGAAACTAAAAGAAAACAAATAAAAACCTTTTTAACACTCTGAGATGGACAAATACTGCCCAACATCATACAGTTCCAATTTTACTTTATTTTTTTTTTAATTTTTTAAAAGATTTTATTTATTTATTTGACAGAGAGAGACACAGCCAGAGAGGGAACAGAAGCAGGGGGAGTGGGAGAGGGAGAAGCAGGCTTCCCGCGGAGTAGGGAGCCCGACGCGGGGCTCGATCCCAGGACCCTGGAATCATGACCTGAGCCGAAGGCAAATGCTTAACGACTGAGCCACTCAGGCACCCCCCAGTTTTACTTTAAATCAGTAGCTGAGTTCTTGGCTCAAACTCTTGGTCTATGCATCGCAACTTGCTATAAAGAGAAAATATTTCTTCTTGAAGAATTTATGAACTGCCCTCTGTCTGAATCCAATCATAGAGATATATTTCAAAATGTAATTTCTACCTGATTATTCGGTTATTTTTGATGATATCTCTTTTGGCTAGTGAGACTCTGAATCACAGAGCTTAAGCTTTGGCACTGACCCCGGCATCCTCGTCCAACACATCTTCATGGAAAAGACAGGAAATGGCACCAAGCCCAGTTTATGTAACAATTCAGTATTTTTTTTTTTTAAGTGAGCATATAACAGTGTGGTTGTAGAACAGTAAGAGTCCCTTCCTTGTAGTACCCCACACTCTGTGTTAGAGATATGCAAGCAGGAAAGTGCAGATGAGAGTGAAAAGTGCCGGGATGAAGATAGGTAGGACGTGCTAGGCCCGCTGAAAGTCAAAACCGAAAACCCACCTGATGAAAGACATCAAAAGGAGCGGGTATTGGAGCTAGGTATTGAAAAGGGTTAGACTGTGGGTCTTAGAGACCTGAGTTCAGACTTCACTTCTGTGCTTACTACTTGTGTCACCTGAGAAGGAGAACTTTATCTCACTGAAGCTCAGTCTAATTACCTGTAACACAACGTTAAAGACTGATCAGAACGGTTTTGAAGATTTTCCTAAATCAAGCCAATGAAGAAGTTTCCAGATGAAAGGTAGTCACCAAATAAATTCTATCTTAATCTGAGGTGCCTGTGGGGAAAAATAAATGAAGCTTTTGCAATGTGTGAAGCTTGGAAAGGATATTTGTAAAGCAAAAGACTTTTATGTGGCTGTCCTTAATCTAATATGAATACAAATGTGTCTGCTGCTGTTTGCGCGTATCTGCAGTCTCCACAATGGCCACATTACTAGACACTATGATTTCTTCCACATGGCTCTGAACTGTAAAAATATCCCACAGGTAATTCTGGTGTATAGTGATAATGATAGGTACATTTTTGAAAATCTACTTTATGCCAGAGGCTTTGCATGCATGCACTATTAATAATTCTACACCTATCCTATAAAATAAGCATACTTATCTTTATTTAAAATAAGAAAAATACAGGGTCTCCAGGAGGTCAGGCATTTGTCTTTGGTCAGACAGATATTGAGAAGTTGGGGTTTCATTCTAGATCTGTGTAACCACAAAGACTGTGCCAATTTTAATTCCACCTAACACTCTCTAGTGATTAAATTGAACACATAATCCACAGAGAGGATTATAAAGTGAACCAGAATGGGAAACAGAAAATAAATACTGACATTTCAGTGAATACAAAATATTGATTATTAAAGATCTCATTCTGTACTTTCAAATGAGCTGTTATTTATGCCAACAGATGCTTCCTCTTTACAAACCACATCAAAGAGACTGAAGATAATATATGATAATTTCTCTAGTTTCTTGTCTCACAGTTCCTGAACGTGGAACTGTTAGTAGAACCCAGCATATATTTATTTTTAGGTATATGATTTAAGACAATATATTCAAATTAAGATATTTATGTAATAAAAAGGAGTCATACCTTATATGTCTTAGAGATTGTTTAAATTTTTGTCAATGCTCTGAAAACTATTTGCTTACATTTTTGGTTGAACCTGATAATCATGTGTATTATGATTAATGTTTATACAAAATCTATGGTATTTATTTTTTTCTGATGATTTCTCATATGGATATATAATTGAGTTTCCAAATAGAATTTAAGAAATATTAACAGTTTAAAATAATATTCTACGATAAGCTTGTATTAACTTTTTATATTTTAAGAAGTTATCAATTTTCTAAATTTCTGTAGTGTCCTATATTCTGTTATAAACAAAAATAGCCATACATATGTACCAGCACGCACTAGCTTAATGGTACCACCCCCCATTGAGAACCATCACCTCAGAAGTAGACAGGAAAGGGTCTCTGTTATCTTCCCTGCCTCAAGGGAGCCCCAGGTCTTGTATCCCCACACCTTATAACTTTAAAAACCTAAGTATTTTAGATCTAAAGATAAAAATTCACCCTCAATGTAGCCAAGACAGTACCCACTGACTTCCTTACTATTTAGTTTTCTTTCATATTTTGGGAGCTTGGATACTTCTGTTCTCCTCTTAAAAATTCTGCCGTGCATCAAAATGAATGTTCTGTTAAAAAAAAAAAAAATGTTTTATAGTTTATAGCTTATCCAGCTTTTTAGATGTATTGCTCTGGATGTGTTTGGATGTGTTTACACACTAACTGGTCTGTCACCATGTTACCATGGAAGTAACCGTCTCAGAGTGGATCTCTCATATATATATATATACTTTCTCTCATAGCCATGCTCTGTGTTTCACAATGGGCTATAACCTCTAGTCCAGCAGCGTCTTCAACGCAGACATTCATTTATTCCTTCTTTATTTTATGTGATGTTTTTCGAAGGATGGATCTGAAGCACGTGTTTGTATGGAGGCAATGTAGCACAGTACAAAGAACATGTATTTTCTAGTTGGGAGAAAAAGTGTTCAGGTTCTACATAAGCTGGTGTGATCTGGGGCAAGTTATTAGCATGCTTGCAGGCTTATTTGGAAACTGGAAATGATGTACTGAAAGGGTGCAGGATGAACTTACTCCCTAGTTTGTCTGGAACAGATCCAGTTTTTGCTGATGTCTTGGTATAATTTTAACTACACCCCCATTCCACTTTAAGTGTGTTCCAGGTGGGTGATAAGCTATGACTACTAATTTATTATAAGTCTATTAATAAAATGTATCTTTTATTATAATTGCATTTGTTGGATTTAATCAACATAGTTTCTGGGAAAAAAATATATTTTTAAGGACCTTGGTGGTTCCATTGCTCTCAACTAGTAGCACCATGGCCTCAGGATTGGCTTTTTTTGATGCTCATCTCACCAGACCAAATGACTGAAATTTCAGTGTATGAATTAGGTAATTAATAATTAGGCTAGAAATTATTGTGACAAAATGTAATCAGTTATGCTTTCAGGCTTTGTAATAAAGCTCCCTGTTTTAAAAATTCATGAGCAAATTTTTAGCAAAATACACATTGGTCTGTTTTTATAAACCAATTATTTACAGATCCTCTATCTTTGACTGCATAGTTAAAGAGCAGGAATAAGTCTGTACTCTGCAGAAAGTACAGAACAGCAGGGAGGATCTGGGCTCTTGAGTAGACAGTGAGATGCAACTAAAAAATCCACTGGAAGAAAGGTAGAGCAAGGCCATGATCAGGTCTTTTGAAACTCTGATGCTTGTATTTCTAAAAATGAGATATCAAGGTCAATAAAGAAAAGACATGTTGTTGCCCTAGCATTAAACAGGAAATAATTCATCCAGTACATCATATTGACATAGGACATCTCAGGTCAGGAGTAGTGTGTCTCCTGGAGAGAAATTGGGGGATAAATGTGTTTTATGCACAGATGACCTTATTTGATGATGACTTTATCTTATTCTTCAGTCATCCTAGAATTATGATCCACTGAATTTGGAATACTAATATTTCATCTCATTAGTCAGTTTAGGAGCAGTGATGTGCTAGAAACCAAAGCTGTGTCAAGTAAGAAACTGTGCCCTTCAGGGATATGGAAATGATCTAGTGCTTTCACTGTCTTTATTAAGAAGCACTGACCTTCCGTCACCTTCAGGTAAAGTGGCATCTTTAAGGGTACTAACTACTTGATATAAATCTATCTTACACGTTTTATGAACCTTATATTAGAACCCGTTGGACAGAAAAGTATCGCTACCCTATTATAGATGAAGGGATTGCGTCTGAGACATATAAAATAATTTTTCTCTGTTTACATACTGTTTGAGGCAAAGCTGAATTTTGAATCCCAATTAATAAAACTCTATGTCCATTAATTTATATTCTTGAAATATCTCTGGTCAGGAAGGAAAAGTAATTTATAATCCCGCAAGGAAATTAAAAACAAAGTACCTCAGAATGAAAGTGTATCTGATCTGTGTTGTAACTGAATTATTACCTGAAGAGTTGGGTCTGGAATGAGAGGATGACAGACTCCAATCTAACTGGATAAGGATCATAATGATGAAGGGGATTTTGGAACATCTGAAAGATTATAAAGATTTGTGTTTTGTTGTGTTTTGTTTTGTTTTAGTACCCACAAAACTCATATAGTGGTTTCTGGACTGGATTAATCTACTATTTTACAGCTGAGAAAACTGAGGTACAGAAGCTAATTGATTTCTTCAGAGAGAAGTAATAGTTATTAAAGTTAGAATTTGAATGCCCATCTCTCTTACACAGAAGTCTTGGATCATCACCATTTATAAATGCAAAAACTATATTCTGAGCACTTAATCCATGCCCATAATTGTATAGACAATACAATGTGGTAGTTAGATAAGAACCCCTGCCCTTGGGGCACCTGGGTGGCTCAGTCGGTTAAGCATCTGCCTTAGGCTCAGGTCTTGATCCCAGGGTCCTGGGATGGAGCCCATATCAAGCTCCTGCTCAGTGGGGAGTCTGCTTCTCCTTCTTCCAGTGCCCCTCCTCCCTTCTCATATGTTCTCTCTTTCTCTCAAATAAATAAATGAAATCTTTAAAAAAAAAGAAAGAAAGAAAGGAAGGAAGGAAGGAAGGAAGGAAGGAAGGAAGGAAGGAGGGAAGGAAGGAGGGAGGGAGGGCGGGAGGAAGGAAGGAAGGAAGGAAGAACGAACCCCTGCCCTCATATGGTTTCATCCCTCTGGAGGAAGTAGAAAACATAAATAAATAAAGTAGGCAGTGACAAGATCTGACTTATGTCTTGAAAGAGGCATGGTAGAAGTTATGCTGAGGTGAGGGAAAGGCAAATAAATAAGATCAGTTAACAAGTTATTCTGATAATTCTACTGAGAGATGATAATGGCCAGGAGCAAGATGATGGCACTATGTATCCACCGTAAGAACGCACCTCCCAGATCTCTGACCACTGGGAACACTCTTGAAATCCATCAGTGAGTTCCAACAGGGCCACATTTCCCATGGGTTGCCTAGCCAATGACTGAGTGTGGCAGAGATTCTAAGACATGCTCATTTCTGGGCAATGCAGAAATCCCCTCACAGGTGACTTTGGTTTTTTTTTGACTTGAGTATCTGGAAAGATGGAGTTGACATCAACGAGGATGATTAAGAGTGAGGAAGGAAGGCATGATTAGAATGAAAAGAAGCATATGTTTGAAATGACTACTAAAAAGTCAAGTGGGCATACTAGTTAAGGCAGTTGGAGATACAGTCTGGGTTTGAGTTTGGAGAATGGATCCATATTGGAGATATAAATATCAGAGTCAACATGTATGGATGGTATTCAATGATATACTACTGGATGGGATTACAGAGGAGTTGCGTTAAACAGTGTAGAATTTTAAGGAAAAGAGAGAGAGATGGAGGGAGAGGGAGATGTTTCCAAAAGAATAAGCACTGGGACAGTCCAAAACTTCGCGATCAAGAATGTAAAGAAGAACTATCAAAGGAAATTAAAAAGAATGGCAGTGAAGTAGGAAGAAAACAAGAGTATATGGGGACCTAGAGGCTTTAAGTTTATTTCCTAATCCAACATGCTGGGCTCTAAAAATGTAAAGATTTAGGATATTCTACAGAGCCATTCCAGGCTTTAAAATATGTATGTATCTAACTTTGCTTGCATGCAAACAGTTTCCTTCCCAGTAAGGAAAAGTTCAAATCATAATGATGACTTCGTACAAGTGACTTAATCTCTCTGGGACACAGTCTCTTCATCCATATGATAGTTATAAAAAAATCACTACTGATTTGAAGAAGTTGAGGAAAAAGTGAGGTTGTGACTGTAGTTGAATAACTTTTTGAGTAATTTGACAAGAACATAATTTAAAAGATGGCAGATTTGGATTGAACCCAATGTCAGTGGCCCATTCATTGGTGAACTTATTCAATCTATATTCGTATATTATTGAGCAGCTGTTCTATGCCTTAAGATACCTGCTGGGAAATGTTCTTTGTGCTGGGTTTAGCCTCTAGCTGATTTCCAGCATGGTTCAAGGGAGCCTATAGTCTGAGACTCCCTGGTGTAGATGTGTACTTATCAGTTATGGCTCTTGCTATTTTCAGATTTGAGCATACAAACCATTAAAAGATCAATTAGGGGCACCTGGGTGGCTCAGTCATTAAGTGTCTGCCTTCGGCTCAGGTCATGATCCCAGGGTCCTGGGATCGAGAGCCTGCTTCTCCTTCTCCCTCTGCCCCTGCTTGTGTTCCCTCTCTCGTTGTGTCTCTCTCTGTCAAATAAATAAATAAAATCTTAAAAAAAAAAGATCAATTAAATATTATTTGAGAAATATTTGGCACAAGGCTGTATATGTGCTTTCTAAATGGGGATCAATAACAAATGTCTTGCATTTTAATAGTAAGTTAAGTAAGAATCAAACATGAAATTCTAAGAAACCATCTTGAAAAATGTTTTTGATTAAAAAAAATGATAAGGAGCAATTCCTGCAAAAGAGAATGGCAAAAAATAATAGCATATGCATTTATCCAACATGCATGCTTGTACCAACATGCTCATCTCATATTGGTGTCTGGCAAATTACATACACAAAAGTGAGCATTCTCTTTCAAGTCAGGAAGTCTATAGGCACACTAATCTGGATTTTCCTTTGCCTTTTCGAAAAATTCTTTAAATAAAATAATATAGACCTCCTGGGCATTTTTCTCCATGGTTCTTGGATCTGTCCTCTAGGCTCTTGGTTCTGTACTCTGCCTCATTCTTTTCTTTACTATAAGAAAAGACAAAGGGCACCTGGGTGGCTCAGTTGGTTAAGCGACTGCCTTCGGCTCAGGTCATGATCACGGGGTCCTGGGATCGAGTCCCACATTGGGCTCCCCCTGCTCAGCAGGGAGCCCGCTTCTCCCTCTCCCTCTGCCTGCTACTCTCCCTGCTTGTGCTATCTCTCTCTGTCAAATAAATAAATAAATAAATAATAAAAAGAAAAAAAGAAAAGAAAAGACATGGATTAGAATTTATTAGCTTTCTCAGTTTCCTGCCTATAGAGAGTTTAAGGTCTAAACACCTCTGTTCATACTTTGCTGTCTCTGTCCTTTTCATCCTGTACTGTTGGGGCTTTCACAAGTACAATTATATTACAAACTTTGTGGTGATTTTTATAAATCTTATTGGAATTTACTCCATCAGACAAAAAGTTACAGTGACAAATCTTCTTGAGAGATCTTCTTCCTATCTTGGGTTCCCTTTAGATTCTTACAATCTATTTTTTTTAAGTAAATTCTACCTGCAACATGGGGCTTGAACTCATGACCATGAGATCAAGAGTTGCATGCTCCACCAACTGAGCCAGCCAGATGTCCCAATTCTTACCTCTATTTTAACAGAGATAGACTATGAGGAACATAGAGGGTGTAGTGTGAACATAAAGTAGCACGGTCATTTTGGAAAACAATTTAGCATTTTCTACTAAATTTGAACATTTGAATATCTCATGATGTATCAACTATGGTTCAACAGAAATGCGGACACAGTGTACCAGGAGATCTTTTAAAGAATGTATTGAAGTTTTTAAAATGTTGTTTTTATGTCTGGAAAAAATCCTCATATGAGCATTAAGAATTGAGTGAATAAAAAATATGGTCTTTAATATAATAGAATGAAAAAGAAGGTGGACAAATTATAACAACTTTCAGCAAAGTGGATGGATCCCCCAAACATCATATTGTGTGCAAGAATAGAGACAAAAAATATTAAAGGCTAAGCTATAATTTTGTAAGTTAGAAATTGGCTATCTTGAGATAGAAGAGGACATTTTGGGGGCCTTTTACTCATGGACATACTGTTGTTAATTTACAGTAATTCTTTGAGCTGTATTTTTGTGTTTTGAGGCATTTATTGATATTTTGTAAGAAGCATTTAAAGACAAAAACAAAAAAAACACCTCAACATAAGCAGGGTAATGGCCTCTTTCCTAGCTGTCTTTATGAAGTGCTATTTTTTCTTTCTTTCTTTCTTTTTTTTTTTTTTAAAGCAGCTTTCTTTAGATGAACCAGATATACCCCCAAAAAACTGTACATATTTAATGTATGCATTTTGACAAGTTTGGACATACACATATACCAGTGAAACCATACCATAATCCATGTACCATGAGCACATCCTCAGCACCATGTTCATCCTAGCCCTCAGTGCTCAGACCTGCACTGGACTTTCACTCCCTAAGAAACCCCATGCTTCCATCTACCCCGGGTATTTGCACATGCTGCTGACTTTGCTGATCACTCTTATTCCTTGGATTTGAGTTCAGCTTTCCTGTTTCAGGAAAAGTTTACATGAACTCCACTTCTTGGCCAAACCCATTTTTAACCAAGTGTGAAAACTTTTGAAAGTTTTCATAGGATCCTAATTCTCTTGTGTGTGTTTTTTTTTAAATTGACTGTTATCATTATCATCACTTGATTAATGTTTTATAATGTTTTGCTATGAATGAAAGAAGTCAAAACATCAAAGAAGCTAGAATGGCCTTTGACCTAAGGTAGGTTCTCAATAAACATTAAATTACTGTCATTAATTAGCGTCATCTTAGAGAAGAGGTTTTTCCTGAAGTGATTTGCCCAAAGTAACTAGTTAATAAGTATCAGACTCTTAAATAGTTCTTCTTTCTTCAAAGTGTGTATTTTTTCTTCAAATTGTATATTTTTGAAATATGGAATTTTGTAAATAGAATAGGTAGAAAAAAAGTATACTTGGACATGCTAGGTATAATCCATAGGATATGATTTAACAACACTTTTACTTATTCAATGTTCGATATCTTTGTTTGGAGAATACCAGTCCTGTCTTTTCATGGGACACACGGTAAGGATGTGAGAACAGACGTTAACTGAACTTAACTATCTTAATTATGTCCTAGGTTCAGTTCAGTTGAACTGGCTGTCTTTTTCATGAACACACACACAAATACATACACGCAGTTGGATATATAATTCTAAATTGGCTATCATTTATTTAGGATACATTTTCTTCCAAGCATTCTATTGAACACTTAAAAAATGTGTTATTTAGGGACACCTGGGTGGCTCAGTCATTAAGCGTCTGCCTTCGACTCAGGTCATGATCTCAGGGTCCTGGGATAGAGCCCCGTATTGGGCTCCCTGCTCCGCGGAAAGCCTGCTTCTCCCTCTCCCACTCCCCCTGCTTGTGTTCCCCCTCTCGCTGTTTCTCTCTCTGTCAAATGAATAAATAAAATCTTAAAAAAAAAAAAAAAACTGTTATTTATAATCCTCACAAAAACCTCTATTTGATAAATAATGTTATATTTATTATATGGAGAGAAATCATCATCTGAGAAGTCAAGTGGCTTGCTGAAGGCCCAGCATAAACAAATGGCTAAACCAAAATTGAAACCTGCTTTTTGTCTACCTCTAAAGCTCATGTTCACTCTGCCTCTCAAATAATGATTGCACCGTTGTGTTTCAGTATAAATGTATGTGATACACAGATGGATATACTAAAATGCTAAGTTGGGCCAATCAAAGAATGGGAGAATATAACTGAAGTGATTATGTGATTTTTTTTTTTTTTTAGATTTTATTTATTTATTTGACAGAGAGAGGCACAGCGAGAGAGGGAACACAAGCAGGGGGAGTGGGAGAGGGAGAAGCAGGCTTCCCGCCGAGCAGGGAGCCCGATGCAGGGCTCGATCCCAGGACCCTGGGATCATGACCTGAGCCGAAGGCAGATGCTTAATGACTGAGCCACCCAGGCGCCCTGATTATATGATATTTTAATTGATGTCCCTGCTCTTGGATCATTCTTGGCAGCTTAATACAGTTTAAATTTGCCTCTATCATGTGTGTGTACATTTGTAATTTTAACTGTGTGAAGCGTTTTAAATCCAAATGACAAGGATGTTTACAATTCACCTTACATCATTTGAATGCTTGTTCAAGAGACTCTTAAGAGACATTATCTCAGTAACTCTCCACTGAGAGATGTGAAAGTGATATTGTTGTTAGTTAACTATATCTCAAGAATTGTAATAAAAAAGAGTAGCATTGCTCTCATCAGCTGTCATCATGGAAAATTGCACTCTCTATTTTAGAGAGGGATGGAATCTGCTTCCTGGAAGTCTGTTTCAGTGAGAGACAAAGGGATATCCTAAGCAAAAGCAAATCTTAAGTGGTTGAAAAACCGTATGCCAGCATTAAGAATAACTATCTGCCAGTTTCTCCTATGTCCTGAAAGCTGTTCTCACAAGACTTTTGATCAATATGATAACTTCTGCAAAAAAATGTTCCATCATTCCTTTCTTGTTAACCTAATTCTCATTGACCTTTCTGATATGAGATTAGTTATCACCTTATCAGAGAAATTTCCTGAACTTCAATAGTGCTTTTGATTTTGAAGGAGGAATGAGAGTGTAGCAACTTTTGCAGCATTTAACAAAAAGTTCTTTACACATTTTTGTGTGAAATAATTGGATTGCTGCTTGCCTCACTCACAAGAAGATAAGCTCCATGGAGTCAGGAACGATATCCTTTATCCTTTGGCATCCACCATAAAATAGATACTTAAATATTTATTGAATCAATTTATAACTTTTTTTTTACTCAGATTGTTACCTTCCCAAGTAAGGATCCCTGGACTAAAAGATATGTCCTTAAAAAAAGCTATTGTTATAAAATTAATGAAACTTAAAGACTTTTAAATTTATGATCTATAGAACATTAATTGTGTAAGTTACCAAGAGCTCCGGGATTGATGGGAGTGGGTTTCACAGTTGGGGGCACCCACTATGGTTGTAAGTGACAGACACTGAAGGTGTGTGTGATGTTTGGAGCTTTAGATAACTTCATCAGGCCATGGATACAAAGAAAACACCAACGCTGAAAATCATGAGCAAGCCATAATCTTTAGTACTATATAACATGATGTTTGTTGTATGAAAAAAAAATTGGATAGGATGTTCACAGGAGTAAAGTGCTGAGAGCAGAACTGTTGATTTGTGGCTATTATAGAAGGTTATCCGTGCTACCCAGGAGGCGTGCCTACAAAATATGTGGAAACTGAAGCCTCTATAAATATTGTATTAGTTTCCTGGGGTTTCCATAAAAAGAAGTACCACAAACTGACTGGCATAAACAATAGAAATGTATTGTCTCATGGTTCTGGATGCTAGGAATCAGAGATCAAAGAGTTGGCAGGGCAGTTCTCTAAAGACTACAGGGAAGAGTCTGTTCCAGGCCTCTCTCCTTACTTCAGGAAGTTTCTTGGCTTGTGTAAGTATAACTTAACATTTTCTCCCTGTGTGTGTGTCTCTAAATTTCTCCTTTTTGCAAGACAGTAGCCATACTGGATTAAGATCCTATCCTACCCAAGTATGCCCTCATCTTAACTGATTACATCTGCAATGACCCAATTTACAAATAAGGTCAAATTCTAAGGTACTGGGGATAAGGACTTAAGCATACAATTTTTGGGGAAAGTGAGTGGAGGTGGCATGCCACAATTCAACTCATCACAGTAAGAAAGTAAACATTTGGGCGCATGAGTGGCTCAGTGGTTAAGCGACTGCCTTCGGCTCAGGTCATGATGCTGGAGTCCCGGGATCGAGTCCCGCATCGGGCTCCCTGCTCGGCAGGGAGTCTGCTTCTCCCTCTGACCCTCCTGCCTCTCATGTGCTCTCTCTCATTCTCTCTCTCTCAAATAAATAAATAAAATCTTTAAAAAAAAAAAAGAAAGTAAACATTTATTTAGAATGAAAAAAAGATAATAGTTAAGAAAGTAAAAGTATTTTAAAATCCATAAAATAATTTTTAGTAAGTAACTACTTGACATACATCTATAGCTTTCCTACTTTTTTTGCTGCAAAATTTTTGCCTAATATTATTACAAGGAAAAAATTTTTTAAATATTTTATTTATTTATTTGTCAGAGAGGGAGAGAGAGAGAGCGAGAGAGCAAGCACAAGCAGGGGGAGGGGCAGGCAGAGGGAGAAGCAGACTCCCCGCTGAGCAGGGAGCCTGAAGCGGGACTTGATCCCAAGACCCTAGGATCATGACCTGAGCTGAAGGCAGATGCTTAACTGACTGAGCCACCCAGGCGTCCCTATTGCAAGGAAAATTTTAATATCATTTTTAAGAGAACAGATAATTCCATCTTTCCTATAACATGGTTGATAGTAAATATTTTTATTATTAATAGTTTGATTTTCTTGAGTGGTGAATTTTAAATATTAATTAAATTGTTTATATGTATTCACTAGTTGGGTGCTGCTATTCTCATTCCAGTGGCTTAATATGGTATTTTGCTGCCAATATTTTACATCAAATCAGCAAGAAATTTAAATCAGGAATTCTGATCTTTTTCTAGAGATTGCCATGTAAGGAATATTTGCATGTGAAGGGGAATAGAATTTGCCACCCTAAAATATGCCTCTTTGGCATAAGGATTATCTTGAGGCTGATTATTTTTCAGAAATGCAGACACAGGAAAAGCTTTGGCAACCCAGTAGAAGTTACCCTTTTGTAAAAGAAATTTACATTTATGAGGGAAATTTTCATTTGTAAGGGTGCCCCTCTGTACCAGGAGGAAAAGGATGACTAAATCTCTAGAAACTCTTACCAGTGGAGAAGGCAATGACTTAGATCTGCAGAACAGCCACACCTTTGTTACTTGTGACTGCTTTTTCTGGCATGAGAAGGCTTGGGACCTTTACAAAGTTACTCAGTTTTCCTGGGTCTCTCCCATGTAAACAGGAGGTATCTATGTTATTAAACTTCTGTTTGGTTTTCTTCTGTTACTTTGTCATTTATTACAGGGGTCTAAGCCAAGAACCCAGAGGGGAGAGGAAAAGTTATTTTTCCTCTCCTACACCTATATGTTTATAATTTTATATGTTTTGTTATTGATAGTCCTAAACCCTCACAAACAAAACAAAACACCTTTTATGTTTGGCTAGATTTCAAATAAAATTGAATTCTGTAGTTTATAATTTTACATGTCTTGTAATTGGACAGTTTTCTGCAGAGTAGCTTCTGGCTCCATGTGTTTCCAGCCGTTTCTCTTCCACTGTCCACAGGACAGTTGTGGTGCCAGGAACTGCAAGTGATGCTCATACTGTAAGACCTCTGGTCCTGACCCCTTGTGTCAAGTGCTGGGAGGGTGCACACAATGCATTGCCAATGGAGTATTCTATTCTTTTTTTTTTTTTTTAATATTTTATTTTATTTTAGAGAGAGAGAGAGAGTGCGCAAGCTGGGGGAGGGACAGAGAGAGAGAGGGGGAAAGGGGAAGCAGACTCCCCACTGAGTGCAGAGCCCAACTCAAGGCTTGATCTCATGAGCCTGAGATCATGATCTGAGCTGAAACCAAGAGTCAGGTATTTAAGTGACTGAGCCACCCAGGAGCCCTGGAGTATTCTAGTCTTATACCCAGTCTAATTGCAACAAGTTAACTACACATGGAAGTAATGATAAACCACATTCACCAATTCTACTAAATCCAAACTCATTATTTCCCCAACTCATCAGTTTCTTAGGGTGGATCCCCAAAAGATCAACAGCCATTCACACGCCGCCAGCATAGAGAGAAATGTGAAGGGAGATCATTCAGTCTTCTTAACCAGTTATGGTCAAAATATATCACTTTCAAAGTTTGACAGTATCTGAACAATCATGTGAACACGTTGCTAGGGTCCTCCCAGAGAGGAGACCCATTCTAGTAAAGGGCTCTGAGGCTTAAATTTCATGATCCTTATGATTAAACCAGTTCTGCTCCCAGCTAGGAAATGTGGGTGGTTTCCAAAATGCACCTTTGCTTCAGCTATATAATACCATGTGAGTCAAACATCATTACTATCCATATTTTAAAGTGAAAAATAATTATGCCATAAATGGGTGAATACACTGCCAACATTTATAAGGACAGTTGGTGAGAAGTCTGGATTCTGTGGTCTTTTCATCCCGCCAACGAATTTATTTCTACCAGTACTGCCCTACTCATAATTTTGGAACTGGAGTTTAGGAGGGAAGTTAGCCTCATTCACCCAGAAGATTGCCAGACAGAACTGTTGAAACATTTGGCTACTTGTGTACAGATCCATGGAGATCCAGACCATAACCACTTTGGTTATGTCCTTAAGCTGGTGACTCTTGGGTATATGATGAAGTTGGGACAGGTTACAGAACCTTCAAAGCAAATAAGGAGAATTGTATCTATTTCCCAGGAAAATGAGCATACACATAACATTTACATGTAGGTTTTTAAAGATTTTATTTATTTATTTGAGAGAGCGCGCGCGCACATGAGTGGGGGGAGGAGCAAAGGGAGAGGGACAAGCAGACTCTATGCTGAATGCAGAACCTGACATGGGGCTCTGTCTCAGGACTCAGATCTGGGGCTCAATCTTGTGACCCTGAGATCGTGACCTGAGCTGAAACCAAGAGTCAGACACTCAACTGACTGAGCCACCCAGGTGCCCCAAAATTTACATACAATTTTGAGGTATTTTTGAGCTCTACTGAAACCCATTGATTAAAACAGTGTTCAAGGACCTTTGATTAAGAACTTCTGTTTTAATGTTGAAGGTGGGAAAAAAGCAAGAGATAAGGTATTGCACTAGACTGATTCTTCCCCATTGCTAATTCTTTGTCAGAGATAGGAAGTAGGTTCTCAGATGGATATATTTTTATCAAATATTTTATCAAAATATTACAGCTATAGCCAGGAAAATTAAAGGAAGTATAATTACTCATAATTTCCTAAATTATTATTTATGAAATTCGTTTCCCTGTAATCCCTATCCCTATCAACACATATCAACACATATCATATATTATTTTATAAATAATTTTCAGTATTGGTCTTCTCACTTTGTGTCAACAGTTCTCTCCTTGCTTTTATGGGTTTTGTAACTGTCCATCTTTACCTTACTGTATGTTTTTTTAAGGAAACCTTAAAATACCTATTAGAAATCTAAAGATAGTGGTCTTACTATTGCTTAACTTTTCCCCCTAAATATAAGCAAACTCTAAGTTCCTAAACTATAAAAGTTATGAAAAATCACATTATGATCTCATCTTCCTAAAGTATTGGATGGTTTCATTTTAAGACTTTATCATGACCAGAGTAAATTGGAATTGACCTAAATTATCACAGGGTTCCATTCCCTTTGTCAGTGAATGATGTAGAAAAGGTATTTGGTTTGGTTTGGTTTGGTGTCAAAATGAGTCAAACAGAAGAAATCATCTTTTTTTTTTTTTTTTTTTGCTTTTATTCTGCTGAGTGTTGTGTCTTCATTTGATAAGCTAGAAGCGCTATAGGCTTTTTTGTATTAGGAAGTGAATTACCTTGAGAGAGAAGAGAGCCCAGCAGAAGAAGAAGAACCCAAGATTTGATAAGATTTGATGATTTCACTGACCCACCCAATTAACCAGTCCTGGTATTGCTCTACTTCTGAAATTGTCCAAATGAAACACATTAAGTCATCATTTCAATTTAGGCCATTTTGGGGTTGCATTTTCTTTTATTTGCTGCCAAGAGCATCATGGCTAATGTCTCCACACTGCTTCCTGAGAAAGGCAAAAAGTTCTTAGGGATGACAAATGGAACTTTACTGATTCAATAATAGCTAATGGTTGCTCTTTCTTGGCGGTTTATATACTTGGCTCAGTAGATTCCTTGCTCAATAGCAGAGAAGATGAAATGACTTTTCTTGAAGCCAAAAAATGATATCAAAGATATTATCATCTGTGATGACATTTTTTGTGGCCTTCCTTTTTCTCAGCAGCAAATGGTGAAAAATCTTTTCTGAAGGAGATAATCGTGGTCAGAATGGATTGCAGTTCCAATGTCTGAATTGTCCAGTGATTTGTACAAAAAGCTACAGTCAAGTAATCCCTCTTCTTTGTAGTGTAAGGAGGAGTAAGTTTCAAATAGCTCCATTATGATGGGTTTAATACATATTTGATTCAAGGCTCCCATGGGTAAGGGAATGTTTCAGGTCAA
Organism: Phoca vitulina; assembly: GCF_004348235.1. NCBI lineage: Eukaryota > Metazoa > Chordata > Mammalia > Carnivora > Phocidae > Phoca > Phoca vitulina. The sequence continues at coordinate 9,986,070 of NW_022589745.1, read as the reverse complement.
AAGTTTATATTGAGCCCCACAGAAGTGCAGGATGCCCAAAACGTGTTCTGCATAATAGATATTTTAGGATCACTGGCTTCTAGTCTAGATTCCCCTACTTAATAGAGAGTGATTATCGTTTTGAATCTCAGTACTTGCTTATTTAATATGAGGACTTTTCTGATACATCTCAAAGTCCTTCATGCCTTTCCAAAAGCATGGTATCGTTTGACATTTTCTACTGTAATACTTTATAATAAAGTGTGCCAGCTAAATGGATTTTTAAAGATAACTACATCTTATCAAATAATGCTGCGTACATTATATTAATATTTTTTTGAAATCTCCAAAAAAATTAATACATATTTCCCTGGCATTGTAAAGTCTTCACAGGCATAATTATTTGAAAATTTCATTTTTATGCTATTTTGTAGCGTGACAATTAGGTTGGTATGGGAGGGAATATATATATATATATATATATATATATATATATATATATCCTCTTAAGATACAGTTTCCTTTATTCTCTCTCTTCTTCTCTACTGTGGCCCCTCGCCACTGCCAATTATCTCTTACTGCCATTATAACCCATCAGTATGTTTCTCATCTGTTTTTAATTTTTATGGAATTAGAAAACAAATAATGTGGCTGGTTAAGATCATGTAAAATTATGCAAAACAGGCATTTTTTAAAAAGGTAAAGTGCAACAGAGGCTTTCCAGGAGCATTTCTGGTACACTGCCTACTTTTCACCATATGGTCAGGTATGTGACCTCTGGGTCAGTCTCTGCAGCTTTCTTCTAGAAACCATGAAGCTTGGTAGCACTTCCTTTTAGTATTTACTTAAAAAAAAATGTACTCTTTTCAAAAACGACTTTGATGATATAGGATTTTTTAAGTTAAAATGTTATCAAGTAATCTAACAACATGAATTATTGTTATTTACCTCTGAGCAAGAGCATTGCTATTTTCTCTGTTTGTGATGAGACTTCTTAGCCTCTATGTTTCACGCAGATTTCATTTGCTATAACTTCCCACAGTTTCCATTGTCAGCCTGATTGAATTTGTATATCTCACAGCTTATCAGATGTTCTGTGGTCCAATTGTTTGGTATCAACTACTTCTCCTACTACCATTTAAAGACTGAAAGGAGTTGGCAGTCTCTAGTTGCTCTTGTCTGAATTCACGCCTGCTTGCTGTACTTTAAGGGGTGGCTAGAGTTACTTATATCTAGAAAGGCTGGTCATCTTTCTGATTTATGTATGAGTTAAATGGGAGCACTGTTAACTCTGCATTTACATCTGACAATACTATGTGAGATTATAAAAGAGCTAGAAAAAAATGTTTGGAGATCTAGCCATCACATACGGGCTTATTTTCTTGCAGTGATTAATAATACAACTTAATGGAAAAAAAAAATCCAAAACTTCAGAACAAATCCTGAATTGGATAGGGCTCCAGGAAAAGCAACATACATTTGAACTTATTTAGTCCAAGCAGACTTATGACCACCTACTCTAGGAGCCTGTCCTGGAGGGGAAGCGGAGAATAGAAAAGTAGAGATTTCATGCTTCTTGTGGTCAAAAGAAACCCAGAGCCAACTCAGGAGTATGTGAGCAAAGCATGACATTTCCTTTGATCACACTCACTAATATGGAAGTTACTCTTTCTCACCCGGGAGCCCTGAATAAGGTGCGTGAGAGAGCCCTGGAATATCATTCTAATGGAAAACATCCACATGGAAACATGAGTCATGGAATACAGTCCTTCCTCCCCATTCTATCTTGTTGAAAATCTTAGCAACCTTGTTTATATCACTTGAGAATTACAGTGGTAGAACAGTTTCCCATGCACACATAAATGAAAAATGAATTATCTGTTAAGATCACATGGAAATGTGGATGTGTTTTTGTTATAGATACATGTATTCTGTATGGCTCATATATTTTTGTGTAGTGAGGAAGTTGACCTCTAAAGAGAGGTCTAATGTTTATCCCAGCTCTTGGGAGGTAACCTCTATATCTTTGGAACTTCCCAAGTGATGGGATATCTTTGTTATCCATGTGGGTCCTTCAACCACACCCGATAGCCTTACTGTGAGGGGACTGGCCATATCAGAAAGAACAACCATGTGGTTAGAAGTTTGCGGGGCTTTAAGCATGTGATACCAGCTCAACCCCCAGGCAGGGTGTTGCTAGAGATCGAAGCCAACTATGTAGGAAATATTTCAATTAACTGTGTCTAATAGTGAAGCCTCGATACAATCTCAAGACACTACAGCTGGGGTGAGCTTCTCTGGTTGGCAGTAAACTGTGGATATTGTCACACAGTGTGGTCAGGAGGAGGTAATGTTGTTCATGATTTGACAGGGAGCAAATGAGCAGAAGCTCAACTTCAGACCCCTACCAATCCTGCCTTATGCCTCTCTTCTCTTGGTTTTAATATGTATCTTCTGCCTAGAATAAATTTTTCTGTGTCATAACTGTAATAGCTCATATCTGTGAGTCTTTCTGGTGAATTACCAAATCTGAAAGTGGCTTGGGGAAATCTCTGAACTTGTAGTTGATGTCACTCAGTCTTCTGGTAGACTGTGCCCTTGACCTCAGATCAGCTAATTCTGGGTAATACACAATGTATAAAATTATATGTTTGCATCTCATACCATACCTATCCATATAATTGATAGACTGTAATGAACACTAGGCAGGAGTTACTCATAATACATGTATCCAGGGTCTTGGTGTATAATTTACCCAAGACTTGGCAAAAGACTATTTCTCTGGCCTCAGTTTTCTCCTAAGTAAAATGATGGTGGTGTTGGTGTTGCTAGATCTCTGAGGCTTCCTCCAAATGTAACATTCTATGGTCAAATAAAAATAAGTGAAAAGCGTATCAAGTATAGCATTTATTTTACTAGAATGATACAGTCATATAAAATTTTATGAGCTTTTACTGCATTCATAAACATATCAGAAGACCGTATTCCTATTAGTCATGTAAGTTGAGGACTGTTATTTCCTTAAAACATATTTTTGGTAAATTGATAAATTGATTAAGACCTGGTTCCTTAACAAAGTGTTCCATTTGCAAATTGGCTTTTCTGATATTGGCCTAGTTCCTTAGGGTACTGTCTAGCTGTTACTAAAATAGTGTGGAATGACGGTGTCTAATATGGCTTAGAGGAGGGATGGGGAAGTCCCAGATGGACCTGATGAGACCTATCCTGGGTCTTGAACAACGTGGAAATATTTACAAGGCACCATATATATTTGAAAGGGAATGTTAAAGCCCACATAAGAGCAAAGTTGGGGCAGATGTGGTACCTACAGGGAGCTCTCAGAAATGAGTGATGCCTCAGCATCATGTGCAGAATAGGAAGGAATTCTCAGGAAAGAAAACAAAAAGTCCAATATTTGGAGAGCTATATATTCCATACTAAGGTGTTTGGATTTAATCTTGCAAGAAATGGGAAACTATAGCTCCTTGTAAAATTAATTTCAATTTCTTATTATCAACTACGTAGAGAGGCTGTCTTCTCGTGTGTGTATGTGTGTGTGCACACACGTGTGTGTGCATGTGCATGTCTGTGTGCGTGTGTGTGTACATGCCATTAAGCCTGAGGAATAGTGTGGGGGGAATTAAAACAAGAATCACAAGGACTCAGAAGTCTAGGTGTGCAAAAGCCTAGCCAAGCAGCAAGCACGTTGACATTCAAACTGTTGGTAATAGAAAGAATGCAGGTTATGACCCCCATTACATTCATCTCTTAAAAGATGCTCTGCCTCATTGTTGAACAAGGAAGTCTGTTTTTTACAATGCGGTAGGCCCCCACATTATGTAGTTTTAGAAGCCTGGGAGGCAGAAAAGAGAGAGAGAGAAGCTTCTTTGGCTTTTTATCAGACTCCCATTATTAGTTCCTCCTGAGAAGTAAACCTAAATGCCACAGTGGTTTTAATCATTACCAACTCCATAAGGGATATCAGTAAGTTGTTTTTCCATTTCTTCTTGCAGCCCAGAGGGAAATAATTTATTCTCTTCAGAACAGGTGGGAAAAGTATATGTAATCACACATGTTTTATCCAATTTGACTGAAAAAAATTGAGTACAGGATAGTATTAAATTTGATCAGAATTTTTGGTATCACAACACTTCCGTGTGGTATAGTGGAAAGATAATGTGCTTGAAAGATAGTGTATCAGAGAAGCCTGGGTATTAAACCCAGCTGGGCTACTCACTAGCCATGTCACCTACACAGGTCACAGGTCTGCATATCTGTGAAAATTTTTTGCCATGAAGGTTGTTGAAAAGTACACTTGTGATGTGTAGTCAGCATAATATTGGGCATATAAAACGTGCTCAATAAATTCAAGCTCGCATTGTCTCCTAAAGAATATGGACTCTTCATATTTGCTAAGTTTTCTGTTTTCCCATCAAAATGATTCACATCCGGGGCGCCTGGGTGGCTCAGTCATTAAGCATCTGCCTTCAGCTCAGGTCATGATCTCGGGGTCCTGAGTTTAGGAGTTCAAATGTGGATTTCCCAGTACACTCTGAGCTCTGAGCCTCTCTTCTTCAAGCTGAGAATCCCACTGGTCTGGGCTCCATGCTCTGGGTTGAACTTACGTTGACTTCACATGTGTTCATTCTGGGTCCAAAATGAAAAGGGTCACAGTTATCTGTGGAATGTTCTTCTCATGACATATCACTGGAGTCCATGAAGGCAATCCCAGCACTACAAGCCGGTTTCAAGCCTCTGCCTTCATCATATGCACTCTGACATCGCATTGGCCCAAATGAGTCACCCAATCAAAGTCAATGTCAAGGGGATGGAAAGTATACTTTCCCACAAAGAGGCCAAGCAAGCATGTGAATTCTTACCCTATGTCAAGGGAACAAGGAGTTGTGACAAATAATCAACCACAGAGATCCTATACGGCATATATTTATTTTTGTTGTATTATTGCTCTATATAAATCACATGTTATTGGTTATGAAGTCATTACAGAGTAATCCACCGGAGACTTCAGAGAACACTGAGGATGCAATTCTATCTGCTTCTCTAAACAACAGGAATCCATTTCTATCACCTTCATTAAACTCAAATGCTCGATCCTATCCAAAAGAAGTCTGAAACCTATCCAACGTTTGTCATTGACAGTGCTTGTTACTGTGTAAATATTTGAGAGTTTTGTTATTGAAGTGATTAAAAAAAATGCCTTTACCTAGAAAACATTTACATAGTTATAAGTGATAGAAATAATCTGTTTTCTTGTTTCAGATCAGTGAGGGTTATTTTAACATTTATATAAGCACCTCCTGGTTTATTCAAAATGCATGCCAGTGTTTTTCCTTTGATTGTTTTTTCTTAGTGTTTTGGTAAAAATGAACATAATCCAGAAATTCATTCAGTAAGCACTGACAGAGGTTTCCTTAAAAGGATGAAGGAGGACAGAATCCAACCTAGAAGAAGAAAGCCTTGTTTACCCTTTTCATTTTAGCTCTAGTCCCAAAATAATAAATAAGTGCAATGTTGAAAGAAATTTAAAAATTTCATAATGCGTTCACTCCAGGAGAAGTTAATGACTGGTTCTAAGTGACACCTGGAAGAATAGGATTGGATAAGGAATAAATAATGCATGATATATAAAATTCTTTGTGTGCCCCATAGTACATTGAATGACATTCCCTTCTTCTTTTCCTCCTCCTTAGAATAAGTATTATTATTATGATCATTACTACGACTACTACTATTTACATTTAAAGAAACATAATAGCAATAAGTATCAGAGAAGATTTACTATGCTGAACAAATGATAGTCCCCAGCCCTCATCATGTAGCTGAAAACCCGGAGGCTAGACTGCTCAAATACTTCGACCAAGGTCAGGGTGAGTTAGTGGCGGCTCTGTGAATTGAAACTGAGCTCTTTTCTAGTTCCTAGGATAAAACAGTGTTCCTATAATTGATAGTATTTAGAATTAAAAAGGAAGGAAGGCAAGTAAAATGATAGGGAATGAAGGATGTTTTGGGAAGCAGTTGGAGGAAGATATAAAAAATACAAAAAGAAGGTCTATAATCGTGTTTGTTAGGGAACAGTTTGTTCAAATACGGATGAGGAAGATGTAGCTAAATCAGAGTAGCTTTCTGTGCTCCCTAGGGAATGTGGATTTCAGGTGGATCTAAAAACTTAATCTCTATGTATTTGAAAAGGGATGGAAAAGACACATAATGCCCATGGAGAAATCCTTTTTTTGCAATGGCAAGTAAACAGCATTGACACGTTTTAGCCAGAGCTGTTCCTAGACTCAGCAGCCACATTACTCGGGCTCTTTAGTACGATCTGCTTCTCAGGAGGCAGAGATAACATAAAAAGATGACTTCCGGTAAAAGCATACAAAAACTGAATTCTTAGGTTTAACTTGCAATATTTATTTTATGACCTTATGTTTATAGCGACTGGTTTTGATCTCTGGTGTTTTCTGTTTTCTTTTGTTTTTAACATTTTTTTGCTAATAGACTATTTTTTAGGGTTGTTTTAGTTTTGCAGGCCTTTGAGCCAAAAGTACAGAGCACCTGTCTTGCTCTCTTTACCGGAGTCATAGTTCTCTCTGTCATTATTATTATCTTGTTAGTACATTTGTTAAAATTAATAAGTGAATACTCATATATTATTATTAAATGGAGACTATAGTTTACATTAAGGTTCACTCTTTGTGTTTTTTGAAAGATGTTATTATTTATTTGAGGAGAGAGAGAGCATGAGTGAGGGGATGGGCAGAGGGAGAGGGAGAGTGATAAGCAGACTCCCCACTGAGCAGGGAGCCTGATGGGTGGGGCTTGATCCCAGGACCCTGAGCTGAAGTCAGAACCTTAACCAACAGCCCCTTCACTCTGTATTTTTAAAAATTCTGTGGGTCCTGACAAGTGTGTAATTTGTATATCCATCATTACAGCATCATACAAAATAGTTCCATTGCTCTAAAAATCCACCTATTCATCCACCCTTCTCTTACACCAAAGCTGCTGACAACCACTGAACTTTTATAGTCTCTATAGCTTTCCCTTTACCAGATTGTCACATAGATGGAATCATCAGGTGTGTACCCTGTTTAGCCGTTTCAGGTTGACTTCTTTCGTGGGTTCCCCCATGCCTTTTATGGCTTGATAGTTCATTTCTTTCTATCACCGAATAAAATTCCATTACATAGATGTACCGCAATTTGTTTATCTGTTCACTTACTGAAGAATGCCTTGGTAGCTTCCAGTTTTTGGCAATTACGAATAAAGCTCCCATAAACTTTTGTGTTTGGGTTTTTATAGGGACACTTATATAGGTAAAACCTAGGAGTGTGATTGGCCGAATCAGATGGCAAGAATTCGTTTAGCTTTGTAAGAAGTTGTAAAACCCTTTTCCAAAGTGGTTTTATATTGGCATTCCTGCCAGCAAGTAGTAACGTTCCATATCTTGCCAGCATTTGGTGTTGTCAGGATTTTAACCGTTCTAATAGATGTGTAGTGGTCATTTATTGCTGTTTTAATTTACAATTCCCTACTGACATATGATGGTAAGCATCTTTGCCTATGCTTGTTTTCCCTCTGTATATCTTCTCTGGTGAGGTGTCCAGATCATTTTGCCACTTTGCAATTACACTGTTTGATTTCTTACTATTGAATTTTAAGAGTTCTTGTGAATTTTGGATCTAAGTCCTTCACCACATGTAGTGTTTGTAAATATTTTATCCCATCTTGTGACATGTCTTGCATCTTGTTTTTCCATTCTCTTAACAATGTCTTTTTTTGCCCAGAAGTAATTTAGTGAAGTCCCACTTATCATTTTTTCCAGTCATGGATTGTGTTTTTGGTGTTTTGCCTAAAATGTCAACTTTAAACCCAGAATCACCTAGATTTTCATCTATCTTATCTTCAAAAATTTATATGGTTTTACATTTTACATTTAGATCCAAGATCCGCTTTCGTTAATTTTTGTGAAAGGTATAAGGTCTGTATTTGTACTTTTTTTTTTTTTTTTTTTTTTTTGCTACGTGGATGTCCAGTTTCCTGTTGTTCTAGCACGGTTTGTTGAAAAGACTGTCCTTTCTCCATTGAATTGCACTTGTGCCTTTGTCAAGATCAATGACTATTTTTACTTCAAAAGAAAACTAACACTGGAAAAATGGTTTTATAAGAAATGCATCCTAAACTGCCTGAGAGTGATCTAAATGTCTTGTCTGCACTATTCTGTGACTAAAATATAAGGTTCTACGTTCTTCAGTACACATAGTACTGTGATTTGAAACCTTCATCTGTTAGAGTCTTAATTTTTTTAAATACACCAATTTTACTTCAATTTGTCTAGGAATAATTCCTTGTTACTCAAGTAGGGCCACTTGATGAAGAACAGAAATAGGATACCTTGAGACAAGTTCTGCCTCTGTGAATTTCTTTTTTCACACCTGGTGTTCCTTGTAGCACCACGATGTGCTGTGGCCTATAGTGAGATACAGAATTCCCAGCCGTCCTGGCCTAGAAAATTGGATAGATTATATCCCAGCTAGCACCCCTGCATATTTACTCTCCACATTTCCAGAATTCACCTCAGTGGGTCCTTCTGGACCTCTATGGCCCTTACATTTATGAGGAATAACAGTCTTTCCTTCAGTGTCATATTGGCTCACGAGTCACCCACAGAAACTGCCTGACCCCAGTGTCACACCTTAGTTCACTTATGGATAGCCATTGCCCTTAGAGCGGATCTTGAGATGCAGAGTGACTGAGTCATGAGAAGTAAAATCATCAGCAGGATATATGCCCACAATTATTGTTCTACTCCAGCTACCCAAGCGTGGATGTGAACTCAAGTCTTTAGTCTAGAAATCAACTTTTCTTATGGTAGCATCTTTTAAGCAAGTATAGTTTATTCCTGCCATTTCACCTCATGCTGAACCATGACACATCATCAAACCATATTTTCATATATTTTAGTATCGCTAAGATACTCTTTGCCCATTTAAAAAAAAATCATAAGAGGCTTCTTTGATCCAGTTAAGTGCCAAGGAGTACTGTATTGGTTAATTTTATGTATCAACTTGGCTGGGACACAGGCCTTCCAGATATTTGGTGAAACATCATTTCTGTGTGTCTGTCAGGATGTTTCTGGATGAGATTGGCATTTGAATCTTTAGACTGAGTAAAGATGATTGCCTTCTCCAGTGTGGGTGGGCATCATCCATTCTGTTGAAAGGCTGAATAGAACAAATGGCTGAGTAAGGGAGAACTCACTCTCTCTCTGCCTTACTCCTGAGCTGGGACATCAGTGTTCTCCTGCACGCATACTAAGAATTACATCATCAGTTCTCTTGGGTCTCAGGCCTTCAAACTCAGCCTCTGCGACTATAATATAAGGTTCTACATTCTTCAGTACACATAGTACTGTGATTTGGACCCAGCAATCCTGGGTCTCTGGCTTGCCAGCTGCCCGTCACGGGACTTCTCATCCTCTATAATCATGCGAGCCAATTCCTTATGAGAACTCTTTCTCTCTCCTTCTCTCTCCTTCCCTCTGAAGAACCCCAACGAATATAGGCATTCCAATTGTCTGCATTTCCTGTCATGGTGGAAACTTGAGAATATATTTCCCTAAGCATTTTTTAGACCCATGGATTTTGAGCTGGAGGAGCTATGAAAGCTGCTTTAAATGTAAGAGAATCAGATGCAGGGATGTTCAGAGGCTCGCCCAGTCACGTGAATGCTAGCGGTAGACCTAAAACACAAAGTCAAGTTTCTACACTCAGCTTTGTGCTGTGTATTTGATCCTTTTTACTACCAGAAGCAGTGCCATAAATACTATGTTAATTTGCAAATTGAAAGGACAGGACCTGCCTATGTCCCCCAACTCTTTCAAATTGTTAAAGTAGTTCCATTGCTGAGCCTTCTTTGTGATTTATTAGTTCTTTATTTTGTTCAGTGGTCCCCAGTGTTATTATCAAGTACATTACAGAGGCTTTGAGAGAATTTATGACTGTTGCATTGGTCCTTTTCCTTATAGTGGTATATACCAAGTAATGGAATTACTTACTTGAGATGGTCCTGGGTTTATCAATCCACTGTTCATAACTACACTGTATCCTAAGCTTGCTTTAAAGATTTTTCATTTTCCATGATACTAAAATAAAACTATTACCTGGACTTAAAGGTTGCACTCTCATTTGCCCACATCCTCAAAACAAAACAAACCATGTATCAACAGATGTTAAAGTATAGGAAACAGTTGGATATGCTTATTTGTTTAGTTGTCAGCTTCCTTCCATTAGAAATAGGCATTCTTGACAGAAATAAGTCTAGGGTCTAAGAAAAGAGCTGATTTGGGAATGCTACCTGCCAACAAAAAGCCTATAGCATGGGAAAAAAAAATGAATTCATGTGTCTTCTTTATGTCTTTAACTCTAAGCTCCGTATTAATTACAAATCATAAGATATAAAAGTTATCACCTGTTTCCTTTGTAAAATTGCTCAATACAGTTGTATAACTGGACTGGAAGTCATTGATTTTCTATTCTATGCCAGTACTTTTCCTCTAGGATTCTACTTTCTTTTTGATAGGAAAAATAACCACCCGGGGAAACGTGGAATAACAGTTGGCTTGAACTGTGGTTAGCTAGTAGCTGTGATCTTATGGACTACCGTTCACGGACACTGGGAGTACTGTCTGTGTGAGGATTGTACAAACCACCTGGTGATGTCAAGCCTGGCCTTTGGCTGATGAGCTGTATGGGTTCCTTTTCCTACCAGAACATTTGGGTCAGGCCGTGCTCTCTCTCCTTGACTTGGAATCAGATGCTGATACAGAGGCACAAACAGCCTAGTTTCCTTTGAATTTACTCCACTTGCCAAACAGCGAGAATTCAGCTTGAGCTACTGCATCTGGAGAAAGTGTCAGAGGTCAATCTGGTAGGCATGCTTGAGACCCCTGTTAACTCACACTGTCTGGTTCTCAGGGTTTGCTTTGCTTTGTAGCCATTCATGTGACTTTGCCGTTAGGCATTTACTAAACTCTCAGCTATCAAGGCCCTCCTTCCAAAAGACTTGCCAAAGATTTCTTTTTTTTTTTTTTTAAGATTGTATTTATTTATTTGACAGAGAGAGACACAGCGAGAGAGGGAACACAAGCAGGGGGAGTGGGAGAGGGAGAAGCAGGCTCCCCGCAGAGCAGGGAGCCCGATGTGCAACTCGATTCCAGGACCCTGGGATCATGACCTGAGCCGAAGGCAGACGCTTAATGACTGAGCCACCCGGGCGCCCCGCCAAAGATTTCTTGATGGCATTTACATCTTCCTGTCATTTTTTTATGACTAGGGTCCCTATATCCACCTTTTTCAGAGGATTATTGGATAGGTGCCACAGCCCTTGCGTGTCCGGGAGTTCCAGAAAAATAGGTCTGTCATTCTTCTGATGCAAAGTGGTATTTTGGGGGTCGTTAGTTAGCAATAAATGGTTTTTCCATATTGATACAAGAGCACGGTGGGAAGGGATTTTAGTTGAAAAGAGCTTAGGCTTTGCAGTGAGATAAACCTGCCACTGGTTAGTCATTAATTAACCTCTGAGACATTAGTTGTGTCCTATGCAAGCTGTGCTATTTCTTAGTTTATGATGTAAGAATACTGGAAGACGGGTAATGAACAAATGGATATAAATAAGTGAATGTGAATGTCCTTTACATGCACAATAGTGAGTGGACTTTGTGTCCCATCTCTAATGCCTGCAATAGCCCTGCAGGGTAGATCTTCCTGCCATCATTTTACAGCTGAGGAAACTGAGCCTGGAGTCTCAGGGTCAAAATGCTGCTAAGCCCTAAATTTCTTTTTTTTTTTTTTTAATTTTTTTATTGTTATGTTAATCCCTATACATTACATCATTAGTTTTAGATATAGTGTTCCATGATTCATTGTTTGTGCATAACACCCAGTGCTCCATGCAGAACGTGCCCTCCTCAATACCCATCACCAGGCTGACCCATCCTCCCACCCCCCTCCCCTCTAGAACCCTCAGTTTGTTTTTCAGAGTCCATCGTCTCTCATGGTTCTTCTCCCCCTCCGATTCCCCCCCTTCATTCTTCCCCTCCTGCTACATTCTTCTTCTTCTTTTTTTCTTTCTTAACATATATTGCATTATTTGTTTCAGAGGTACAGATCTGAGATTCAACAGTCTTGCACAATTCACAGCGCTTACCGGAACACATACCCTCCCCAATGTCCATCACCCAGTCACCCCATCCCTCCCACCCCACCCCCCACTCCAGCAACCCTCAGTTTGTTTCCTGAGATTAAGAATTCCTCATATCAGTGAGGTCATATGATACATGTCTTTCTCTGTTTGACTTATTTCGCTCAGCATAATACCCTCCAGTTCCATCCACGTCGTTGCAAATGGCAAGATCTCATTCCTTTTGATGGCTGCATAATATTCCATTGTATATATATACCACATCTTCTTTATCCATTCATCTGTTGATGGACATCTTGGCTCTTTCCACAGTTTGGCTATTGTGGACATTGCTGCTATAAACATCGGGGTGCACGTAGCCTTTCGGGTCCCTACTTTTGTATCTTTGGGGTAAATACCCAGTAGTGCAATTGCTGGCTAAGCCCTAAATTTCTGAATGAAGTCCAGGTTTCTTTGACATCAAAGCTCATTTTCTTTTTATTATCTTTTCATCATTCAGTCATGAAGCTTCCCTTGATTCTCCTTTACGTCTTCTGAATGTGGGCATTAGACACGCCTGCAGGGCTGGTAGTAGTGTAAAGACTTCCACATACATTTCCACTTAACCCTCTTGTCAGCCTTCTATTCCCATTTTTTATAAAGGGAAACTGAGGCTCAGATAGTTTAAATGATATTCTAAGACCATGCAGCTAGTAAGTGGCAGGGGTAGGGTAGAAATGCATGATGTGTGGTCTAAAAACACACCCATTAAGTCATTTCTCATTTCTCTCTGCTTCTATCTGCTTCTGTTTTTTTTCTGTCAATATCCATTCAAGGCGCCTGGGTGGCTCAGTCAGTTAAGTGTCTGCCTTGGACTCAGGTCATGACCTTAGGGTCCCGGGATTGAGCCCCACCTCCAGCTCCCTATTCAGCTGGGAGTCTGCTTCTCCCTCTCCACTTCCCCCCTGCTCATGATCTCTCTCTCTCTCTCTCTCAGGCTCACACTCTCTCTCTCTCTCAAATAAATAAATACAATCTTTAAAAAAATCCATTCATAGTTTCCTTCCTTTGCTCTTTATTATCCAGTTGCAATTTCATTTTTCTTGGAGTTCCACTTTCCCTTCAGTGATTTCTCCCAACATCTTCCCTTCCCTTTGGGAGGATAAGAGCAAAGTGGGCTAGCGCTGAGCAGGAACAGATTGCAATGGCTGGCAGGCAGCTGCGGAGTGTGGGATCTCCCGTGATGTCTGTCAGCGGGCTCTCAGCAGGCGCCACTTCGGTCTGCTGCCACATCCATTAAGTGCAGCTTGTTGTTTACATTCTTTCTACTCTTTGGAAGTGAGGGGGTTGTTTCATGCACTGTTTAAAAATGTAGTATCCAAAGGCAGAACATACCATGAACACTCTTTTGCTTGAGTGTCAGATCTTTTTTTAGGAACGAAAGATAAAAGAAGGATGGTTGGCATGGTGGGCACTTGATGATGACAAGATAGATTCCTGGATACCTCTGATAGTACGTCAGTTCTGTGAAAACAAAAGAGTTCCTGGAGCCTGTTTCTGTCTGGAGGGCACGTTTTTTTTTTTAAGTATCCACTTGTACCGTAACCTGCATACATTGTTATGCTAACTGTTTTAATTCTATTATCACGTTTCATCCCCCCAAAAACCCTGTGCTTTGTTATCGTTCTCATTTTACAGATGGAGACGTTGAGAACGAGATTTCTTGTCTTACCTTTAAGTGATATTTTTCTACATTCTAAAAAATCCAGACTTACCTACCATGAAGGAACGATAGCATCGGATGTAAGGAGGTGAAAGCCCCAGCAGGTTCTTCTGAAGTCTGTTCTTCCCCAACTAAACTGTATCTATCAAAAGTTTAATACTATAAAATATTTCAACAGTTTGTGGATTGGGTTACACTCTGAGCAAAATACTGTGACAGGGATCTTTTGGAGTAATGTCTGTCTCATTGTTACTGGAATGAAAACAAGATGTCTTTTGAGTGTACCTCTTCTAAGATTGTATTCGTCACTCAGATGTTTTCCTCATAGCTCCATGTTACCGGAAAAGACAATAAGCTAATAGCGTATAGAGAGTGATTTTCCTTTACAAATGTGCCTTTGCTTTCATCCTAACACATGGATATTGAAATGAGATTTGAGGATGATAATTTTCCAGCTCAAATGCCAGAATGAATGGAGAAACAGATATTGATGTCAAACAGGGAACGTTGTTGATGATAAAGCTGGATAAAAGAATGTTTGTATGCACTTGAAGCCAACATCAGGGCTTGATTATTTTCCCTCTGAAGTGGGCTGGGCATTTATAGGGCAGAGGAACATAGATCCAGTGGGTTTAAGTGGTGAAAAATCATGTATGTTCTGTAGGCAGGCTGTATCTGAAAGAGCATGCTAAGGAAGTCTGTCTCACCTCCATTAAGTGGCATTACTTTGATTCTGTGTGCTGACTGCATGTTTTGGAATAATAGATGAGACCACATTCCTTCCCAGAAAAGAGGCTTGCAGGAACTAGACCAAGCATGGCCAGTGTCCCCTTTTGTAATCTCCCTGTTGCCTAGGGGAGTTCAGTTGTGTAAATAAATACTAGGAACACAGGTAGAATTTATATGACTAATACTTTTGGGACCATAAATGTGTTTTGGTAATGTATGTTTGTGGGCTGACAGGAGCAAGGGATGAGCAAATAAGCACAATCCAATCCTGATTCTGTCCTCAAACAACTTCCAGTTATATGGAAACTCTAACTACTCTGAATGAATTTAGAACTTTACAAGGGCATCAAAGGACTATCTCTCTGTGATGTCCAAAAATTGGGACGGCCGAATTGTTCACCCCGTAACCACTTGGACGGAATTTGGAATGCATAGAATATTCATTTAATGATGGCCCTGATGGCATGGAGTCAAGGTGAACATGTGTAACAGGAAAGAACACTGTTTGTATGAGAGTGTGAGGGAGATACGACTTCCTATAGTAAGAAAAATCACACAGATATCCTTCTTCTCAGCTGAAGGGCACGTGGCGACATTCTTCTTCCTTTTTCTTTCTTTCTTTTCCTTCTCCCCAACCCCCTCATGTGACTGGCATGTGATTGAGACACCAGCTGATGCAGTGGTTTTCCTTCTCCGGTGTGACTCAACTGCAAATACGTGACTTAGCCGCTGTGGCATCACTGGACCAGCATGGAGTCACTGTGACCCTGTGAGATTTGGAATGAGCTAACCTAGAGGTTGAAGTCCGTTGACATATCTGATTTCCTCATTCCCTACTCCTCAGATATTGGAAAAGACATTCAAAATTCTTATTTTATGCAACTGAAATGACGATCAAATTCACTGAAATAACACATTTATTATTTTTTATCAGGTTTATCCACTCTGTAATCAAAATGTGGAGCATTCCTCCCCACTGCCCCAAATTCCCTCATGTCGTTTTGTTGTTGATGTCTCCCTCACTTCGTGTGATGTTTCTGGCAGCCACAGAAATGCTTTCTGTTTTTCTATTGCTGCCTTATCCAGAATGTCATATAATGGGGTTGCACGGTGTGTATGTAGCCTTTTGAGTCCAGCTTCTGTAATTTAGCATAATGCATTTGAGACTTACATATATCACTAGTTCTTTTGTCATAAAACTAGTTGTTTTATTTCTGAGAACTATTCCTTCCATTGATGATGCCCTGCATTTTGTTTATTAAATTATCACTTGAGAAACATGTGGTTTATTTCCAGCTTGGAGCAATTACAAATAAAGTGGCACTATGAAATTTCGTGTCAAGAGTTTGTGGGACTATGTTTTCATTTCTTTTGTTTTTTAAGATTTTATTTATTTATTTGATGGAGAGAGAGAACACAAGCAGTGAGAGTGGGAGGGGGAGAAGCAGGCTCCCTGCTGATCAGGGAGCCCGATGTGGGGCTTGATTCCAGGACCCTGGGATCATGACCCGAGCCGAAGGCAGATGCTTAACGACTGAGCCCCCAGATGCCCCTGTTTTCATTTCTTTTAAATGAATACTGAGGAGAGGGATTGCTGGTACAAATGGTGGCTATATGTTTAACATCATTACAAATTGTCAAATTGTTTTCTGAAGTAGATTACCATTTTTCATTTTCACCTGCAATGTATAGAGTGACCCAGATTCTCTCCATCCTCACCAGTACCGGCTTATTTCATTTCTTAAAAAAAAAAAATGTGTTTTAACCAGTTGTAGTGAGTTGAATTGAGGCTTCCCCAAAGATATGTGTAGCTAGAACTTCAGAATAAGACCTTATTGAGAATAAGGGTCTTTGCAGTTGTAAATAAGGTAAGAATCTGAAGATGAAATCATCTTGGATTAGAATAGGCTCTAAATGCTAAGAAGTCCTTATAAACAAAAACAAGTGGTAACAGAGACACATAGGGAGAATGGCCATGTGAGGATGGAGGCAGGGACAGAGGCAAAAATGCATCTACAAGCCAAGGGATGCCATGAATGGCCTGCAGCCAGAAGTCAGGAGAGAGGTATGGTGGAATGCATTCTCCTTTAAAGCCTCTAGAAGAGACCAACACCGCTGGCACATTGATTTTGGACTTTTGACCTCCAGGACTAGGAGATAGTACATTTCTGGTGTTTTAGATCACCCAATTTGTACTAACTTATTAAGGCAGCCCTAACAAAACCAGTAACACCATTCAAATTCAAATTGGTAGTTAGTGTCTCATTGTGATTCTAAGTTACATTTCATTAATGACTGAAACTGAGTGCTCCCTTGGGCATCTGTGCACAATAGGCAGTCTGTTCAAAATTTTGCCCACTTAAATTTTTTTTTAATTATTGAGTTTGAATGTTATTTATGCTTTATGCATAGAAGACTTTTAGTGATTGTATTTTTCAAATATTCTCTTCCAGTGTGTTAATTGTCTTTTTATTTAAAGATTTTATTTATTTATTTGAGAAAGAGAGTGAGAGAGAGCTCATGCACAGAGGGAGAGGGAGAAGCAGACTCCCTGCTGAGCAGAGAGCCCAACAGAGGGCTTGATACCAGGACCCTGAGATCATGACCTGAGCCAAAGGCAAACACTTAACCCACTGAGCAACCCAGGCGCCCCTCCTTTTTATTTATTTATTTTTTTTTTAAGATTTTATTTATATATTTGACAGAGAGAGACACAGCAAGAGAGAGAACACAAGCAGGGGGAGTGGCAGAGGGAGAAGCAGGCTTCCCGCTGAGCAGGGAGCCCGATGCGGTGCTGGATCCCAGGACCCCGGGATCATGGCCTGAGCCGAAGGCAGACGCTTAACGACTGAGCCACCCAGGCGCCCTCCTTTTTATTTTCTTAACACTGAATTTTCGATAGCAGAAGTTGAAGTCAGATTTGCCAGTTTGTTCTGTGTGTGTGTGTGTTTGTATGCATATGTATATTGTGCGTGCGTGTGTGTGTGTGTGCCATTTCTGAGAATTTTTTATCTAAACCAAAGGCACAAAATATATTTTAGGTATTATTCTAGAAATTCTATATGTTTACAGTTTACATTTAGGCTTATAGGCAGTTTAAGTTAATTTTTTTTATATTATGGGTGTGGTTGAAGTTCATGTCTGGATATGATTAAATTAGATGATTATTCATTTAATAGTATTTTTGGACTAAAATCTACCATATTGCCTGTTTTCATTTGTTCCAAATTTTCTTTGATCAATTTGTCCTCTTTATCTGCCTGCATTTGGATTAATTCTTTAAATTTTTAAGATTCCATTTTATCTTCATTCTTGGCTTTTTACTTATACTTTTTTATGGTTGTTTTTTATTTTGTTTGTTTTTGTGATCGCTCTAGGATTTATAATATGGCTTTCTCATTAATCACAGTTTACTTTTTTGAAGAACAATGTACATCTTAGTAAAGTTGAAATGATAATTAGAGAGCACTAAGTTCAACTATTATTTTTAAAATTTTCTTCCTTGTCTACTGCCCATTGTAAGGGTCAAGCTTCTAAAGAGCAATTAGCTGAAGAGTTTTCAGCATGTTTATTACTGTACTAGGCCCTGTGGGAGACACTACCATTTGAGGGAGAGCTTATATTTATCAGTCTTTTTTATGTATCCAATATGTAGCATGCATTAGGAATCAGATAAATATATTTTTTAATTTTCTGCATTTTAGCAATGAATAATTGATGTGTAATAAAGTGCAAATATTTAAGGGTAAAATTTGATGAGTTTTGACATATTTATACCCCAAAACTCATATCTAAAATTATGATAATGAGTACACATCATCCTTGAAAGTTTCTTCATGTCTCTTTACAAACTATCCATCCCTTACCCCATCACCCTCCTTATTCCCAGGAAACCCCAAATCTGTTTTCTCTCAGTACAGATTTGTTTGCATTTTCTAGAGTTCTATATAAAAATCATATATTACATATTAATTATTTTGGTATGCTTTCTAATCATAATTATTTTGATTTTCATCCTTTATATTGTTCTTATAAGTAGATATTATCTTTTTATTGCTGAGTAGTATGCATATGCCACATTGCTATAGGATATTTGGACTATTTCCAACTTTAGCTATTACAAAGAAGGTACTATGAACATTCATGCACAATTTTGTGTGGACATAAGATTTCAGTTTTCTTTGTTTGCATACTGCAGTAGGGATATATTTAAATTTCTATTGACTTATACTCCATTCATCCCCCACTGTGTTGACCAATTATGAAGCACTCTTGTTTTTTACTTAGTGTTAAAGAACATATCTTATCTTTGAATCTTTTATTTTTCTGTTGCCCTGTCAGCATCTTCATCATAAGCCTTGCTAGCACTTTAAAAATAAATGGGCAATCATTACAAGTGTTCATGCTATCCTCTGGGAGAAAATAAATTCTGGATTTATTTGGCGTTGAAGTAATTAATGACAAAGGATTTACATAATAATTTCACTGTCAATTGATTTGCTATGTCAATATGTCTTTGGTAACTACCTAGTAACTACCAATGATGATTAAACAATGAATGGCATATTTACCTGCAGCATTCGTCTACTATGATATATTTTCAAGAAATATAATTTGCAGGGTTTAGCACAATAGGAAAAGTAACATTGTTCTAAAATAGTATTTCTTAACTGCTCTGAGACATCTGTGTGTCATCAGCCTCCCCTCCCTCCCTCCCTTTCTCTCTCTTCTTTTTGCCACAGCTGGAGGCATACCTTCATTTCCCTTATTGATGCGTCTTGAGTGTAGAAAATGTAGATTGAAACAATAAAATTAAGGTAGCCGTCTTTATACAGATTGACTTTTCTTTACTTTTCAATTAGATTGCCTTTCCCAAGAAAGACATTGGCAAAGCAGTTGATTTAAAATGAAGGACAAGTGGATATATTTTCACATGGACCTAATTGTGTAGTGGTTTATTGAGAAAGTGAGGTGGGAAAAGCAGTGGGAATGTTGAGGTCTATGTCCTAGCTTGGCTATTAGCTCCTTATTTATCTCAACAGATTCACTTTTCCCTGACCTACACTTTTTTTTATTCTGTAAATAAATGAGTTGGAGCCGCAGGGCAGTTTTTCCCAGAATTCTACAGAGGTACTTCTCTGGGGCTACAAATTGTGACTTGAGTTTCATTTCTAAATTATGTTTAACTATTAAAAAAGAAAAACCCACAAACACTGAAAAATTACCTGTTTAAATGTGTTACAATACAATTTTTACACTTTGTGGCCATTGTGGAACAAATACTGGGTTACTCCTTTTTGAGTATAACAGAGTAAAATCTGTTCTTCATTTTTTGCTTAATTAAACATTGAACTTTGGACTGGATTGTGTCCCACTAAAACTCATATTGAAACAGTAATGCCCAATGTGATGGGATTTGAAGATGGACCTTTCGGGAGATGAAGTCATGAGGGAGGGGCCTTTTGATGGGATTAGTGCCCTTATAAGAAGAGACATCGGGGAGCCTTCTCTCTCTCTCTCTCCCTGCCGTGTTAAGGACACAGCAAAAAGGCAGCCATCTGTGAGCCAGGAAGAGTGTTCACCAGAAACCAACTGTGCCTGCACCTTGAATTTGAACATCTAGCCTCCAAAATTGTGACAACCTAAGTTTCTGTTGTTTGAGCCTCCCAGTCTAGGTATTTTGTTATGGTAGTCCAAACTGACTAAGACACTCTTTTCTTGAGTGTAACAAAATAAGGTTTCTTCTGCATTCTTTACTTAATTAAGCTGTCACTGTGTACGGTTATTTATTAAATGTGCAAATCAGAGTTTTATTGCTGCCGGGCAGCCAAAACGAAACCAAGAAATAATTAGTATGTCACAGGCTTTATAATACTCTAACACTCATAAATACACTCCCCAACCCAAAATTATATATTCACTAAAATGACCTTATTTTTCTATATACTTTCTTACTAAATAAGTGTCATTGTACATGGCATTACATATAATATTTTAATTTTACTTATGCATAAATCCTCTTGTCTATTATGCACATTTATGTATAAAATGTGTAAAACTACATATAAGTAGCCTTTAACAAAAATATTCTACAATAAGAATGTGAAATCCATAGAGATAGTTGGTCTCTAGGATATTTTGTATTTTAATCTTGATTGATTTCCATTTCAGGGGTAGAAAAAATTTTAACTCTATACAAAGGTGATACATTCTCAGGGATGAGTTACTAGTGTTTCTTCTCGAATGAGGTCAGTTTCTCACTGAGCTGTTGGAAGTTCATGCTGGAGGATGTAGAATGCAGTGATTTTGTTCAGGAAGCTGAAGAAAAGCTTAAAAGGAGTAGGCAAGAACCCATGCTTAGCAGAGAATTTATGATGAAGCTGAACATTTTCAACGTAAAATATTAAAGTTAAAAAATACATACCGAACCAGTCCAATCAGAACTGGTGCTTATGTGAGGTCATGAGTAAGCAGGGTCAGGAGCCCTTGATCCAGAAAAGTATTGTCATAACACATACATTGGACATCATAGAAGAGTAATGTCCAGATAATGTAGGTCAAGAAACTGGACTTTCCCAAGTGTCTACTCCGTGCCTGAAACTTTACAAGGTTTAGGCACATAAGTGATCATGTAAGATTTTGGACCCTTCTCCCCTAAAATACTTTCTGTGTCTACAAAAATTTCCTAACCTCTGAACAACTGAAGCTCTGCAGATCAGTGAGTATTGAAAGGTACGGCTTCGCCTCACTTATTTAGCCATAATTAGGACTCTTTTAGGCAAAAGGCTATTGGTTACCTACTCCCGGCAAAATGTTAGTTGCATCCATTTTTGCTTTATTTGTGTAACTGAAGAGTCATTCTGGCAATTTTAGCAAAACAAAGGAAATATTTCCTAATTATTTTCACTGAAAAGTACCATAAGCCCATAAAAGGCAAAACTAATAGTGAATAAACTTGACAATCAATCAAAATAAATTGCCGTTTCTTTAGTAATTCTGCTACAGGTAAGTTCCTATTTCCCTCTCTCAGTGCTTCCTAGGTTGAGTTTGAACAGAAAGAAAGTCTTAAACATGGATTTAACTTGATTTAGGTGAAGTTAAGTTGTAATGCAATCTACTGATAAAAATTGATTACTTGGTTTTCTGGAAAATGAAGCTATTTGTTAAAACAGATAATTTTCAGAATTACATATATTGAGATGAAGCATAAGCCTCATGATAAAAATGTAATTAAAATCACTTCATAATAATTTATTTTATAAAATATATTTCTGTTCCGTTCTAACTTTTCAACTTTCTTAGCACAATTGCCGGAGCCTTGGAGAAAGAATATAAATATATGCAGTACATTTTATAATGAAAGTAATTTAATTGATGTTATTAATGACTTCTTTTCACTTTTCAGGGTGGTTTGAGGTGGATTCTCTAAACTCCAGACCATGGTTGTCATTAAGCATTGCAAACTTACTCTGGGCACAGAAAAGGATCTCAAATATGTTACAAAATCCTCTTCTTAAATCTGTCTGTGTGACCTTTGGAAAGTCAAATCAAATCTATGGGATTTATCATCCACGTCTGGAAAAATAAGGAGTTAAGCTAGATTATCACTAAAGTTCTTCCGGGTTCTAATATTCCACAAAATTGAGTTAGAGGAACATTTCCTTTTAACTTAAGAAGATACAGCTGACCTTTCTAGAGCTGCAAGTTTGTGCAGAGTATGCTGGGCATTTTGCATTCACTTTTTCACTTAATTTCTCTCTGAATGCTGCAAATGTTTCTACAGATGATGAAATCGAAGCTCAGAGAGCTTAACTAGCTAGCAATATACTCCAAAGCCCATGTTTTTCCTACTACATTGGAAATAACACATTTTCTCCCAATGACATGCAGATCAGGGTGCATAATAGAGCCATGAACGACACGGAATGTGTCAAAATTATTATAATTAGTTGCATTTATACATGAAATGTTAAAAACGATCTTTACTTGGAAAATTCCTGTCATAAGCAATATCCAGTTTGATCTTTATGCAGTCATTGTGGATGGCAAAACTAAAGTAGAAGAGCTCAAGGCTTGGCCTAAGAAAACCCTGACTTAAAACTCTGCCCCTGCTGTTCTCCAGATCTGTAATTTGGTCAAACTGTTGTTTCCTTAAGCAAATCTGACCTTACAGTGTTTGCATGGAACTTTATCTGTAATTCTGTCCTGACGATCATGATTTGATTTGTTTGGTGCTCAGTGGTATACGTGACGGTCTTTTCAACCAATATATTTTGAATATTTAGAGTACAAAAAATACCGTGTTGCTGACAAATAATAACTTAATGTAATTTGTTAAGCTACGTTGGGATTCTCTACATGAGGGATTCCGAGACTAATAATACCCAGAGAGAGGGGTGGTTGTAGTTAGTCACACAGAGCGTCAGAGACAGATGTGGAACACAATCGTTCCTTTGGTAATAAAGGAGAGATTTCACTGCCTCTTCCATGAAACCACATATGCTTTTTACATAGTGTTAGTTAGCTTTGTTGTTTTTGCACACTGGGCAGTTGGGAGAGTTTTGGTTCCCAAGCTGCCATTTGTGATAATCTAAGAATCCATAATAATCATGCTGGTCAATTCTATGTGCACAAGAGTGAACAGCAATCTCCTTGAAGCAGAGTTTCATGACTATGGGAGGCATCATTTAAAGGTTTTCTTTCATTTTCATTATGCAAATAGGAGTTGAGTAGATAAACAGTTGCTTAGGTGGAAGGATGTAACGGATTTGTGGTGGCTTGGAGAATCTGCCTGCCATTCCCGAGAGCCCTCAAATACAGACTGTAGAGTGGAAGTGGACAATTTCCATTGGAGGACAGGGACTTCCAGGAAGGAAGGGGACATGGTCTCAGTTCTTATATCCTCAGAATCCAAGATGTGGAAACTGTTTATCTGAACCAAGTGACCCTATTATTGATCTGTTGGAGGAGGGGGATGATATCAGGGGTCTGAAAAAAGAACTCCCTAAGAGAGAAATATGGACTAGGATCTGTGCTAAACAAAATGGCCCGATGAAGGATGGCTGGTTAGATCCTTGCTAAAGGTAAACGTTGGAATGGTGTTGGAGAAGGTGTCTGAGCAAATCACACTGAAAAGTGTGGCAAGCTTGAAGTCTGACAAGAGGCAGCATGACTCTGCCAGGAGGAATTTTTACTTGCAAATTATTTTTGAAGCAGAGAACATGTATTAAACTGTGTAGAGCCAGTCCTCTAAATGGCACCTATAGCAACAGCCAAAGCAGTTATGCCAATGGGTGGATTTAACATTTTTCTTGGAGAAGGAAGACTCCCTCCTAATCAGGGAAAACAGGTGCTTAAATGTCATTGTAAAAATGTAGGAGATGTGAAAGCATGTGTGTTTTGAGGGAGGTAAGCCTTTCTTATACTTGGTGTTAGTTACCCCCAGGGCAGGCAGTCCAGGGACACGGGTGCTTTTGGGATCACAGAAAGCTTGTTACTATCGTTTTGAAATGGAGACCTCCTCTTCTCAGCTAGGTTGGGTGGAGGTTACTCTGAGGTTTTTCCTTCATGCCAGGTATGATTACACTGCTCACCTCCGCACGTGGCATGCACAAAAGCACACTTCTGGCATGGGGGGACCCAGCCTCTGCCTTCAAGAGCCTTACCTCTCCGGGGCAAAGCCTGGCCCATAGAGAGCCATGATTAATGGTCTAAAGAAGCTGTCTGGAATAATCACTAGGAAAACCTATGGAATTTTGAAGGACAGATTCCATCCTGTCAGTATGATGAGAAGCTTCAACAGAGGGAATCGTGACCAAGAAAGCCCATGAACGAGGCATAATAACGGAGAAAGAAAGCAAGACTCCTATTCTTTTCTTTATTCTTCCTCTTGGGGACCAAAGAGAATACAGCAGTTTTACTATTTACTTTGCGAAAGTGTGTTTATATTAGAAAACAAATGTTTGTGTGGCAAAAGAAATATGTAGCATATCTATTAATTCCTGTATCGAGAAACATCCTTATTCTGCAGAAACTAAGGCACATTTTCTTTGCATATAGCAATTATTTTCACTTGAAAAGCAAACTACTTTACAAAAATGAGGCAGTAAGTTTTAATGGCATCTTAAGTCAAATATTATAGCTTTAAAAATGTCTTGGAATAAAAATCAAGGCTGTGGTATTCAGTTAGCTTTTAATTTCACTTCACTGAAACTGGTTTTCATTATTATGGTGGCATTGAAAGGAAACCCCCAGAAAGTGCTGAATGATATTTTTCCCGTTGGTAAGAGAGCACCATCCCGGTGCCTTGCTGCTTATTTATCTTGTGAATATTTGGGATCTCCTCCTGTTGAATATTTATTCCTCTGCTGGATTTTATTTTTTATTCAGTGTCAAGAATAACGCTATTTAAAAGTAGCTCAGCATCAAGAATAGAAGTCTTTTCTGTGCATGTTTTATCCCTTTTACTGACTCTGTAAAAGTAGAGTGATTGCAGTTGTTACTTCCCTCCTTTATTTTCTCTGAACTAGTTTGGTACTCAGGCTGTGCTTTTCAGAAAGACATGGCAGTTCTAGATTTCCAATGTAATAAACCACACAGATGAATGCCTCAGTCTTCATGTTATACTTTAGTTTAAGTATCCTGCACAACTGCTTTACATTGTTAACATTTTTGAATACATGTTTAATAAATACTTCTTTACTAATCTGAATCTCAATAGGATGTGTTGTGAAATTCCAGTTCTCCGATTCAGCTGTAGGATGTCAGAGCGTTTTCGAACCACACATTCCAAGAAAATCTTTAAGTCAAAGAGTCAGTAGTCATAATCACTCAAGCGGTTTGTCTACCCAGCAGATGGCAAAGTCCAAAGTCTTAGGCATCAATTACATATCAAAGACAGAGGAATATTTGGAGTGTATTTTATCATTCTTTCTGCCCATTCCCCTCCAGAAAATATTTCTCATTTGTACTATCATTTGCTTGTTTCTCACAATTCTGATGAGAAGACAAATAATTGAATATAGTTAGGACCTGAGATAATCCACATATCCCAGTCAGCTTGCAATTCCCTGGTAGGTAAATAAAAAAAATCAAATATAGGTCAATGGTAATAATGGATATGATGTGATTCCATTGGACTTTATTTTAAAATAGGGCTACACATCAAGACATTGTAGAATACCTTAAGGGTGCAATAGAGGACACCCTGCATACAAAAATTATAGCAAAATTCCAAATTTTGCTTCTTCGGAAAACTAAGAGCATTCTTCAACTGTGAATAAAAAAGAATAATTTTATTTATTTTTTAAAGATTTTATTTATTTATTTGAGAGAGAGAGAGACAAAGACAGTGACAGGGAGAGGGGGAACACAAGCAGGAGGAGTGGCAGAGGGAGAAGCAGACTCCCCGCTGAGCAGGGAGCCCAGTGCGGGACTCGATCCCAGGACCCTGGGAGCCAACGGCAGACGCTTAATGACTGAGCCATCCAGGTGCCCTAGAAAAGAATAATTTTGCTAGTGACCCATGTGCTCCTTTTCAATTTGTATCTTAGACTAGTCGGAGCAAAATTTAACATCTATAGTAACTATGCAGATCCAGGGGAGAAGTCCACGTGAGTGAGCTAATTCAAATCAGTTTTCAGGGTGGGGAGTGTGGGGAGAATAGTAGTGATTTTATCGAAATTAACTACATTAATCCTCAGAGCAATACAATGACAACAGAGTTCAAAATATTGTAACTGAGAGATGAAAAGCACAACTCTTAAAAAATTTAAATAATTTCCTATTGTCACTTTGTTTTAGCGATTCAACCCAGATCTCTAAATACTAAATCAGTGCTCTTCCACCAGCTATCTGAGCAGCCTTGGGGCAGTAAGAAAGACAATAAAATAAATGCACAAACCCAAATGCTCACCAGAATAGTGTCCAAAAATATGGTGCCATAATTATCTTCTCTATTAATTCGTATTAGTGTTTCATAATGGCCTTTTTCTAAAGAGACGACTGGATAACGTTTTACTGTATCGGATAAACTCCATTCGACATGAAAAGAAGCAGGAGAGAAAGAAAAGTAGTGGAAAAAGTGATCAAAGTTAGAGGAGGGGAATGGGCATAAGAGGGCAAATGATGGCAAATGCCCAATCTCAGCCCAAGGTGGTCTGAGTCGAGTGCCAGGCTTGGGAGGAAGCGTTTGCCCCAGATGCAAGGAATAATTTGTTTCCCAAAATGCCTCCGGCTTTCTCCATGGAAATCTGCCTCTTGGGAAATCTTCCTTCCTTTCTCCCTTACTTTATTACTGCAGTCTCTAGCTGTGGTCCTGGCCAACCAGGCCACCTGATGCCTGAAGCCCAGAAAGTTTATAATGCCAGAAAGGGAGCACTCTCACCTCATTGGTCATCTCAGAAACTAATTACTATGCAAATTGGTCATTATCCCCAGAATTTACCCTGTTTTCACTATATTTGGAAGGACTAAAACAACTCAAGGGGGTGAACTCAGTTCAGCTTCCCTTTTTCCTTTGATACCCACAGATAAGATGTATGAACAACATCTATTTCCCCAAGGTCATTTTAGCTAGCCAGCAGGCGTAATAGAGGGCAGTTCATTTATGTGAACCTAAGCAGTAAAGACTGGCAAAATTATGCAAAGTTTCTATAACTTGGCATAAAAATAAAACGTTCCTCTAACACTGGCTCAGAATAGCCATGGAATTGAGGTCCTATTGATTCAGGGGTACAGAAGGTACTTGGTTAATGCTGAAAGAAAACATTTGCGTATTGAAAATTTTGCATTAACAATCCAGATTTCTAACTTCTCTTGAAAAACTGGAAGATCTGACAAAACTATGCCTGCATTTCAACATGACGTCTTTCCACTTGAACTTGGACTTAACATTGGAGATCTCTTTGGGTTGGGCATGAGCTGTCCAGTTCTTTAGTTTCTACCAAAGGTACAATATAATCATACCAACTTAAATTTTGTTATATTCTCTTAGCTCTGTTAATTATCACCTCCTATGGTTGTTGGATTTTGCTAACCTTGCCTGAAGGAAAATGTCAAAAGTGGATTAAAACATTACTGTTGAAATGTTAAGTGGTACAGTTTAATGGATTTTGAACAGGAAGGATAATCTAACTTTTCTTCTCTCTTCTTTTCTTTCTTTTCTTCTGAACAACTTCTGTGGGCTAGTCATTGTACTAGACAATATAAATGCATCCTCTCATTTAATTTTCATACAAACATCTCAAAATCTCTATTATGCACATTTTATGTTGGAGCTACAAGACCTGAGAAAGTAAATAGGATCACAGGGTCAGGTGATGATTGAGCTCAGTCACAGGTGAGTGTGGTGTCTGAGCCTGAAGACCTGAACTGGAAGCAAAGCTCAGCATTTACTGGGAGGAAACATACCCTTTACGGAGAATGTTACGGGATTCTGAGTGCAAGATGCTGTGTCCCCCCAGTACTATGAGTTACCCTCCCCCCGAGACTCCCGTTTCCTCAACTATACCTTCCCAGAGCAATACTCCGCCTTTATCTCTTCTCCTTTCCAAACTTTGACATACCTAGCTGTGTGTTCTCTCCTAAAAACATCCTAAAAGTTTATGACTCTTTACGTATGCTCATACTTTTCTTTCATCCTGGCCAGACTTTCTTCGTTGGTTTCATTAACCCTCCTCTCTAAAGTACTCTCTGAGCTGTATAGATGGAATGATCTGTTCTTTGTCTTTAGTGCCATGATTGATCTGCTATAACATTCATCACATTTTATTACAGCTAGTTGTTTAAATTCAATGGATTTACTAAATTTTAAACTACTGACAATAAGCATTTTATACTACTTTGAATTCCCAGGAACTACAGCAGCATATGGCAATTAAGAGAATTTTAATTAAATTGGTAGACTGAATAAAGGAACATATCAATGAAATAATATATTGCAGTTCTATATTAATCTTGAGATAGTTAGTAGTCAGTTATTTTTATAACCAATTCCTTGGTTTTTCTTAGATTTTTTTGTAGCTGAGTGCCATAAAAACAGATAGCTGAGTACATTTGAGATAATCAGATTTTTAGGTTGTTTAATAAGACAAAGGTTAATCAGGTTAAGATGGATATATATTAGTGCTGATATTCGGAAAGTTGTTCTTTAATTTAGGAGGGGAGGGGCAGAGGGAGAAGGAGATGGAGTGAGAGAATCTCAAGCAGGTTCCACACACAGTGTGGAGCCCTATATGGGGCTCGATCTCACAACCCTAAGATCATGACCTGAGCCAAAACCAAGAATCTGACACTTAACCAACTGAGCCACCCAGGTGTCCCTCTGAAAGCTATTCTAATGAAATATGAATATGTGGTATCAGGAGGCAAGAAGACTACTGGTTTTTCTATCAAACTAGTGAACAAATTAAATTTTGTATTTTGTATCATGTGACTATAAGAATTATTTTTTCAAAGGTATCGTGATATGAAAAAAAAAAGACCTGAATTTTTAGGAATGTCTATCTGAACTTTTTAATAAGTTAAGGAGAAATTTATTGAGCACATATAGTGCCCCCTGTCAAGACTAGGAATTGAAAGACCTTGATCCCTGAACAGACATGATTTTTGTTATTCAATAATCAAAGTTGGTGAGTCAATAGAATATTGTAATAGAATATCAAAAGTGATATAATAGTGATTATTCCATTCATTAGCTCTGTGTTCTTTAGCAAGCCTAATCTTGTAATCTACTCATTCCAACGGTTTCACCAATGAAGCAGGTTAATTAAATCAGATACAATTTAGGGCTTTTAGCTCTGGTTTTTACCAACACTTTATGGAAGGATCTTCTAATGTCTTTAAGCATGCCTCCAAAACAGCTGAATAGATACTAGCTTTCTGAATATTTCTAGATACATTATATAAATCCATGATTCCAAAACTTCATGTTGAGGCATCCTAGAGAACCACACAGAGGACTCTGAGGGACAGTTTAAATTTTTTGAGAAAAAGGGAGAGTATTCAATATCTGTTAGTAACTGTCGCAGACACTAGCTTGATATATTTCAGTTTCAACTTAGATCCCATTATGTATCTTTCGATGATGTCATTGTGAAGCTGGGTTTTTATTGGTTGCCATAATAATGCAAGTACCAATATAAAGCAAGGGAATCAGTGCAAAATAGGAAATGAAGATGGTGGTTGGTGTCCAATCTGACCCCAAGGTTTGAGAGGTGGTAGAGCCCAAAAATCAGTTTCAGTATCAGTAAATGGGATAATGTAAGAGTAAAATGAAATTATTTTTATTTCATTTTACATAAATTATTTGTTCAAAACTCTATTAAGTTATTAGGATAATAAGTACTTACTAAGTTGAAACATTTTAATGAATAAATGGAATTGTTAGAGACTTCTTTGGCCTAAGGTGTTCCATGAAAAAAAAAAAAAGATTAGTGAGATGTTAAATGAACCATTTACTAAGCAAGTTTAAAAACAACCAGTGTAAGTCATTCCAAAAAGATTTCTCAGTTATCTATATAAAGTGTATTGGAGTCAAGCTTTTATTCAACAGATAAAAATATTTATATTGAGAAAAGATATATTTTTCCCCTAGATTTAGGTAGCTAGTTAATGGCAGGTTGTTTCATCTGTCTACAGTGTCTATACTCATGGTAAAAAGATAGACTACTTATTGTTCTCCAATTCTTTTACAAAATACATATTTCTATAGAAAGGTTAAAAAGAAAAGCAAAGCAGCTGCTAAACAATTTCCATAATTATGGAAATTAGGTGTGATCGCTCTCTTGGTGGATTGCCAGTGTGTCCAGCTGGTAGAAACAATTGGTCAGCTAGGCATGGAGAGCGCATTTTGATTTTTACAAGACTTAGAAATGAAGCTTTCATGTATTGAAGGCATTTTTCCATGTGTGTATTTCTATTGTCCAATTTTTTTTTTTTTTATGAAAATATCCACCCATTGCGGTAGACTTAGAGAATACAGAAATGAGGAGAGACTGGAAGTGATTTATCACTCCAATACATTGTTAACATCTTGGAGTGTACCATTCAATTCTTACTGTTTTCTAATTAATGAGTATTTTAAAATATTATTGGAGTCATATTAATGTAAACTAGATTATTATCCTTTCCACATCGTAAGCATTTTCCGTAAAAGTATGTGGTCTTTATAAAAATTATTTTAATTGTGGTATGTTGTTCTAATTAGCTACATTACCATAAACTACTAAGCTATTTAAAAAAATATTGAACATTAAGATTTTTTTTTTTTAAACTTCACTCTGGTAACATTATAATACTGATACCCAGTTAAAGAAGATGGATACGTAGATGTATTTAGTTGGCTCTCCAGAATCTACACTAAACTGACAATAAAACAATAAAAAAGGCATAACCTCAAAATAAAAGAAGAGAATGGAATAGGAGATAGCGTGATACAGTAGATTGCAAGAAAATTTTGGAAATTGTACGATGAATCGATGGCTTGTTTTGCTTATGAAGTTGGAGAAAGCAGAGTTCTAAACCTTCAGGCAGGGACTACTTATTGCAGAGGAAATGTGGAAATGGACTTTCTCAATATTCTGAGTAAGAGCAGCTTTGGATGCAGTGATAAAAAGCAACACAGAAGGCAGTGGGAATGTACCAAACTATGTATGGAAAATCCAGAATTTGAGTTACTGATATCAACAATTCTGCTCTCAGTAATCGATACAATAAGACTTGACTGTTAACCAATTTGACCACCTTACATTCTGCAGAAAACTCCACTACCAACAGCGGAATGAATTTTACTTTCAAATCAAAGTGAAACAGTCATCAATATAACACTGGGGCACAAAAGGATTCTTGATAAGTTGAAAATGATTGAAAACATATTTAGCTTGTTTTAATACCACAGAATAATTAAACTAGAAATCAGTAACAAATTAATATCTGTAAAATCTCCAAATATTTGGAAAATTACACATAAATAACTGAAAGTCAAAGAAATCAAAAGGAAAATTAAAGAAAAATATTTTGAACAGAGTGAACATTTGTAAGATGCAGCTAAAAAAGTGATTAGAGGGAAATTTAGTGCTTTCAGGTATTGTATGAAGAGAGGAAAGATCTGAAACCAGTGACCTAAGCTTCTGCCTTTAGAAGCTATAAAAAGAAAAGCAAAGGAAACAGAGGAGAAAAAAGAGAGCAGAAAGAAATGAAAGAGAAGAATGCACAAACAGCAGAAAAATTCCAATGAAAACAAAAGGTGGTTGTTTACTAATTTCACCTATATTTATAGACCTCTAGCTGGGCTGATCAAGAAAATCGAAGAGAAAACACAAATTACTGATCTGTGCAATGGAAGAGGCTCCATCACAGGCTCCACTTCTGGAATTGTGGGTGAGAAATACAGCATACTCCCAACAAAATAAGCATTTAACTAGAGAAAGTCATCAAAAATGATCATTTGACATGTATGGAAATTTTTCTAACGGGGTACAGCAAATGTAAAAACATCCCTTCAAGTTTTCTGATTATTCTCAGTAAGAACAGCAAAAGTTATTGGTGTTTGAGCTCCAACTCCTTCTCTCTCCACACTGAAGGTCCATCTTACAGAAACAACTTTGGGGCTCTATGCCAAGAGGGAGTAACCAAGAAAATGGCCAGACATGGCTGGGGACGGGGTCTGCCTCCTTCAAGCTCCCAGCCCAGAGCTGTCTCTGTGGGAGAACTGGCCTCTAGAATTTATCCTCTCTCACAGCCCCATGTTGCAAAGGCTCTTTTCCTAGCTGGTACCTCTTAGAGGACTGACACACAGCTCCTCTCCCCCAGCTATCCCCTGGTTGTTGGGTGGAGATTCTACTTCAGGCTGAGGATACTGAAACTCTGTCACCCCTGCTCCAGCTCATTTAGAAAGTAGAGCTTCCAAGTCTAAATGGACAAGGCAAGGCGAGCAAGGGCTACCACCCCCACTGCCCCCAAGTACCCACTCAAACAGCAGTGGTGTCCCTCTGGAAGTAATAGACCACTGCTGTTGAACTCTGCCCAGATGCAGTGTTACAGAGGTTCTGTTGAGAAGTACTCTCCGGCCAGAAGCCATCAAGCTTTGCCTGAGGGTACAAACCTCATTTGGAACAAAGCATGGAGAATTCCATGCCAAAGGGTGTTTAAAAAACAAACAAACAAAAAAACCTTGAGATCCTTTGGAGAGCGCTGAGAAGGACCTTCATGGCTCCATAATACTAGTGGCAGCAAGTGAAAGGACAGAGGAACCCCACATTTAACAGATAATTAGGGAAAGAGGAAAGCCAAGAAGAGCCTTCCTGGAATTACAATCAGCCCTAAAGGTGAGCAAGGTTATGTACCATGTACCAGGCTGCATCAGTCAAACAGGGCTTGGGACAAACTTGGGAACATTCCATAAACCACACATAGCTCCTCACTGGGACTAGGGACTTACGCACCAAGTCTGACCAAACACTGGCTGAACAATAAGCTACTCCTAATCGGAAACAGCAACTCCTAGGAAGACAGATGCATCACTGACTGTCTGGAGGAGACTGTGCTAGCCCAAGGATGCACCCGTTCTATAAAATGTGTATGCTGCATGATTCAGTATGTACGTTTCAGCGTGATGCTGGATGAAGAAAATAAAGATCGAGAACAAAGAGCATGACTCAAGAACAAAACTCATTTACAGTGGAAAAAAAATCAGAATATTGATTTCCATTATAAGTCAAGGCCAAAAAGAACGTTGGAATGATTTTAATGTTTTCATTCTTTACAGGGAATGGTCCACCCAATATAAGCATTTTTCAGAATGCAGTAAGGGTACATTTACATTTGTGCATTTAATTGTATTTAAAATTCACCTCAAAATAAAAATATATAAATGCTGAATTCTGTTTAATGATTTGAATGTTGAAGTATTCAGCAAGGGTGTACCTGTGTCTGCAATTAACTTTGAAATGCACCAAAAATAAGTTGGATTAATGCATATGTAGGAGGATTTGTGAGAAAAAATATTTTAATGGTACAATCTAGGTGGTGGAATACAGATGTTCATAGCACATTTTTCAACTTTGTTTTATGTTTGGTTTTTTTCTTAATTATGAGAGGATAAAAGTGACAACATTTTTTGGACAATATATAACAACTGGCATTCATATTGACACAGTGGAAAAGTTACAGTGGAGTGCAAGATGACTGACAATTTGAAACCAGTTTGTCAATTCAGTTAGCATAGTTAACACATACTTACCAAACCCATCATTCCATTCATTTCTATGAATTTATCCAAGAGAATTGAGAACACATGTTCAAAGGCTAGCGTCAATCAGCTTTCCTTGTGATAAGAACAGAAATCTATTTCTCACAGTTCTAGAAGCTAGAAGTCCAATATCAGGATGCTAATATGGCCCTGTTCTTCTGAGACCCCTATTCCTGGCTTGCGGATGGCCACTTTCCTACTGTTCTCAGAGGGCAGACAGAGTGAGAGTGGTGTCTCATCTTGTAGGACCACTAATCCCATCATGAGGGCCCTACCCTCATGACTTCATCTAAGCCTGATTACTTCACCAAATCCCTATCTCCAAATTCCCTCATACTGAGGATTAGGATTTTAACATATGAATGGGGGGGCACAATTCAGGGCATAGCAGCCAAGATAAAAATATTTATTGCAACTTTATCCATAAAAGCCTATGAAAACAACCCAATGTCCATCAACAGGTGAATGGATAAACAAATTGTGATATATGCATACCATTGAGTAGTAAAGAAGGATGAATTATTGCTATTTGCAACAAACAGATGAATCTTAAAACACTGTTATTCTAAAGAAGCCAGATGACAAGAATATATGCTGTATGATTCCATTTATGTGGAAGCCTCGAAAATATGTAAAGACAGTATAGATCATTGGCTGCCTGGGGCCTTAGTTGGGAGAAATTGAGAAGAGGCAAAGGGAATTTTGGGGGTGATGATAATGTTCTATATCTTGATTATGGTGTTGGTTACATAAGTATACACATTTGTCTAAATTTACTGAATGTACATTTATGTGACTTATTTTAGCTAAATTGAATTTTATTTTATTAATAAAAAAATAATACAGGCAATAAGATTTTCTGGAGTTTTCTGATAATTTTAACTTGAACTAGAACTGTAGAGGGAGGGTATTTTAGTTGCTCCAAGACATTCACTTGGTCACCGTGAACTTCATAGCTATTCAGAGAATGAGGGGAATCATAAAATTGTAAACAGTTTTTTTTAAAGATTTTATTTATTTATTTGACAGACAGAGCACAAGCAGGGGGTAGTGGCAGAGGGAGAGGGAAAAGCAGACTCCCCGCTGAGCAGGGAGCCTGATGTGGGGCTTGATCCCAGGATCATGACCCGAGCCAAAGGCAGATGTTTAACTGACTCAGCCACCCAGCTGCCCCAAAATTATAAACAATTTAATATAAAGTGAACTTTGAAGACAGTGGATGACCAATGTTTCCATCTTTAAATTTAGGATTTTCATATAGGGAAACTGTTAACAAGTAATAACTAATAATAATTCACATTTCCACGGCACTTTAAAGTTTGGAAAACTCTTTATATAATTATATCATTTAATACATAGTATAACTTTTATATTGAAGACAAGGAGAGATGCTTATCCAGTTAAATGTTTTGCCTAAAGAAATTTTAAATGGAGAGAATTTGAGCCCGTCTCTGACTGGATCCGTGGGGGGCTGGATAATTCATCAAGATAAGTGTTGTGCTCTTGGTGTTAAACCTTTTTCCTTTCTTCTTGCCAACAGTTGAGGTGTGCCTTTTTCGTTCCATTGCTTCTGAAATATTTGTGTTTTGGGGTCAAAAACATAAGTTACGGATCAGCTTTTATCTAGGATCTGATGTTTGAAAGCTTAGGATCATTGAGGGGAAATAAAGTATCTCTGTGTAGAGAAGATGGAGTTGGGCACTTTGAGTGAAACACAATACTGATGTTTGGTCTTTAGAGCTCACAGGCATGCATGTGTGGGCACGCATGTATGCATGTGCATGTGTGTGAATGCACACAGGTCTGTGTGGGTGTGTGTATGGGGTACGTGTGTGCCCATGTGTATGCCCATGCTCTCTGTATGGTAAAGTACACTTGTGCCGTAGTGTGGGTTAAATCAGTTTTGGCTCTTCTGTTGCCTTCATATCGTCTCTAACAAAAGAACATTTAAGCACAATGTCGTAGAATAATACCCATACTAGGTGACACTTCCTGAATGTTACTGTCAATATTTTAATGATGACTATGGGAAAAGCAAGTAAAACGGCTTGTTCAGATTATTTTGCTTACGTTTTATCCAATGTATGATATTGTACCTATTTACTCGCATGAATTTTTTTGTTCTATCATTGAGGGGTGAAAAGCATGATCAGGTTCCATACACACACACACACACACACACACACACACACGCTCATATAAGAGAAAAGATGAGAATGCACATAGATATTTAATCCTTGATATAAATACATGTCTTTCAAGTTTAATTTACTACTGTTTGTTCTCGCAACTTGACTATGGTAACAACAAAAATATTTGGCAATGGTAGTCTTTTTCAAGTAAATGAAAGTAATCAGAAAGCAAGTAATAGAGATGAAGAGAGTCATTCTTACTTTCTAAATAAATGCCAGGTCAGCCCACAGGTAAGATTGTTGTGTCTGTGAAGATTACTAAGCAGGTGAGTCCAAATCCCCCTTTTTTTTAATTGTATGCTGACTGCTAGCTTTCTTTAGTAGAAATCCAGGAAAAATGAGTAATCAGCCTATTAACAAGTGTGCTTATCCAATATGCCACAATTTACCTAAGCTGGATTAGCCTCTCCTTCAGAAAGCGGGAACTTTGCTGACTACTTTAAATAGTCCTTAAAATCTCCCCATGCTATAAATTCTTCACAGTCAAGGCTGTCTTCTGTTATACCCTAAATCTGCAATGCCCAGCACAGTGCCTGTGAGGGTAGGCACATGTATATGTCTTTAATTAAGCTGAACAACCTTCGGATTGATATGATGTCAAGTATTCAAGAACTAATGCCTTATCATAAAGCATCGCTCTCAGGCTTAGCTAGAAAGAACTAGAATCTTCCATTAAGACAATACACTCTTGCTCACAGTCAATAGGCCAGACCTATTTTTCCTACAGAACAACCACAAGACAGTAAGACAATATCATATTACTGGAGCCATTCACAGTTCTGAGTCCTTAATTTGGGCTAAGAATTTTGCTAAAGACATCTACATATTCTCTCTTTTAGTCTGACTTGAATCCAACTGATAGTAGAGACTCCCAATATCCTCATTTTTAAATTGAAGAGGCTGAAACTCAGAGAAGTTCAGTAGCTGGCCAAGGACACAGAGCAAGAGACTATTAAGAAAGGATTGGAGCCCAGAAACGTATATACAGGAATCCACATTCCTAATCCATTCAATAACCCACTGAACTGATTTATTCTCTTTTTGACAATAGAAACATACTCAGTAGTAAACAGTGTCCACTCTTCCTGAGCTCACTTTTCCTGTAAATGCCCAACTTTAATTTTGAAACCTAGATTTATTTTAAATGCTTGAAATCCATTCATTTATTCACCCATTCATTCATTCATCAGTTACTGTATTTCTTCTATATAGCATGCATTATTCTCAAATTTAAGAAATTAAGAATATAAAGAAATAAATTCCTTGTCCTATAGGAGCTCACTGCTAAATGGAGAGATAGTTAGATAAACAGACATATTACAATACACACAAAGAAGAAAAAGCTGGCCTTGGCTGTCAATGAAAATATTACCATTAACATTGCCAAAGGGTAAGAATATTCTAGGCTGAGGGCCAGCATATGTTACATAAATTAGAGGGGCAGGGATATGGCACATAAGAAGTTCTGTGTGGGTTAAGTACCAGGTGAGTAGGTTTGGTAGGAGATGAAAATCAAAGTGAAGGGCCACAGGGGCGCCTGCGTGGTCCAGTTGGTTAAGCGTCTGACTCTTGGTTTTGGCTCAGGTCATGATGTCAGGGTTGTGAGATCAACCCCACATTGGACTCTGTGCTCAGCACAGTCTGCTTAAGTTTCTCTCTCTCTGCCTCTGCCCCTCTCCCTGTGCTTGCGCATGATCTCTCTCTCTCTCTCAAATAAAATAATTCTTTAAAAAAAAAAAAAAGTGAAGGGCCACAGTTGCCATCAGAAGATTTCAGGTTTCTTGGTAGCCATGCTGGTGCTGGGGACATACTGAAATGGCCCCAAACAATAAATATACTTCTTTTAGTTTTAGACCGAGTGAGATGACAACAAGCATCTTAACCCTATCATTAAGGCTCACATTGCCTGCAACCTCAGGAAATGACACTTGAGACTAGAATGGAAGACGAGAATATAACATTTCTTGGTGTCATGATTTCATATTTCACATATCTGCTGAATATGTACCCCTGAACATTTATATTGTTGATGATGAGTGCAACAAGGTCCAGTCCCCTCTCGTAGGAGTTGAAAACACTGTCTTTGCAGCCAAAGGACCATTCTGTCCCAACAGTGGAGCACCCTGTATTCCAAGTGCTGTCAGTCAGTCTATTCTATACCCATCATATCTTGCAGTTGTGGAAGCCTACACAAGTGCTCTCCTTACAGAGAAGAGCAGAACCAGCTGTCATAACCATAAGATTTGTGAGATCATCTGCACGAGCCATAAGCAATGCTGTTTAGGGAAGATGTCAGACTATAATGAACATTTATAGGAAATAGATATTAAATACAAATCCTTCAAAGAGCACCATCAAATTAAATTGACTTAAATAAATCACCTATAGTTTATAAATGTCAGACTCAGACCAATCAAACACAAGGAAGAATGTGTTGGAATATCAAAATGGAATAAAATGAAATAAAAATTTTATAAGTAGATGTGATTTATGTGGTTACTAATATAGATAAGTTAAATTAGGACTCTGATCTAAAAGGTAGTTGATATAAATAGCATGGGTTTTGGAGTCAAATAGACCTGTATTATAATTAGTTGGTCCACCTTTATGTGGATAACCATTGGTAAGTGGTCAAATAATTGATAAATAATTTAAGTTCATCCAGTTTCAGTTGCTATTTCTTTTTTTTTTTTAAGATTTTATTTATTTATTTGACAGGAGCGGGGAGAGAGAGAGAGAGAGAGCACGAGCACGGGGAGCAGCAGAGGGAGAGGGAGAAGCAGGCACCCCGCTGAGCAGGGAGCCTGATGCAGGACTCGATCCCAGGACCCTGGGATCATGACCTTAGCCGAAGGCAGATGCTTAACTGACTGAGCCACCCAGGTGCCCTCAGTTACTATTTCTATAAAATGAAGAAAATAGTACATAATATAAACACTCATTTTATGTATAGATTGAAATGATGTATCTAAAGAATAGCATTTGTTATGAAGAAGTTCAGTGAATACTAGCTGTTATCAAAATGTTTATTAACCTTTTAAATAGCATCACATATTTCTAACATAGGAAGAATAGATTTTAGATAAGAGATGTCTGATTTCTAGTTTTAGCACAACCACTTAACATAAATATATAAAGAAATAGTCAACAAACCATAAAGTTATATACAATATAAAATACTTGATAAAGTGTGATACATGGCCATTTTTTATTGGACAGATATTTATTTAACATCCAATATATGCCAGACAGTTTTGTAAGAATCTAGGGAAATGCCAATAAACAAACAAATCAATTCCTACCACACAAGACATAATATTCTAATGGGAAGATATGAAATAAATAATTGAAATATAATGTTGTAACTTCTAGGAAATATGTAATTTCCTAGAATATATTTGTCAGTTTTAGGGAGGATATACGTGTATTAGAAAGTATTTTAGATAAGATAACCAGGGAAGGTCTCTGAGAAGGAAAGCTTTGAGCAGAGATCTAAAGGATAAAAATAACCCAGTTGTACAAAAACCTCAGAAGAGCATTTTGAGAAGAGCAAGTGCAAAGGCCCAGAGGTTGAGCTGTGCTTGAGGCAGAGCAGTGGAACCAGAGTGGTCAAAGTAAAATAACGAATGAGAAAGCAAGGGACAGGCGATGGGTTTGAGAGTAAGGCAGGACCTGGTCACGTCAGGTCATGTGGGCTACAGGAGACTTTAGATTTAATTCCAAGTTTGACAGTAAGTCACTGGAGGAATTTAATCAGATTTCTCTCCCCCCTCCCCTTTGCATGTGCAATCTCCTGAATTCTTTGAAATTACACACTAGGGGTCTTTATATCCTTCTCTGCTTCTTGAACTGTGTCTTATCTCGGGTCAGTTTTGGTTTTGATTTCTTACTCTTAATCTTTTCCTTTTCTGTTACCCTATTTCACAATAATTTTTGGATCCTTCCTTTTTCCATTCACATTCAAGAATAATAAGACAAGAAGTGTGGCTGTCGACTCTGTATATATAGTAGAAATTTTCAACTGAGAAGACTGCGAGATGAAATTTTATCATGCTATCACTCCTGGAGAAACCTGAAGTATGTGAGTGATAATTTTCTTATAAACTGCCAGTTTCTTCTCAGATAATGTGTTACTCTCCACCCCCATTTAGTGTACCTCCTACATTGTTTTCTTAGGAAGTTACACAAGGAAAAACCTAGAAAGAAATGTAGAGTAAACCCAGAAAGAATAAAATACAGATTCCAGAAAATGGTAGGAAAACATTGCAGAGAAGTTCTAGTAAGTATGGAGTAGCATTATGTGGGGAAAAAAAAAAAAAATACAACCTTAATTAAAACTACTTTATTGCTAACAAATGCTAACCATGAGTTGAGCTGTCACTGAGTATAATCACTGATCATAGGCACTGTAATAAATATAATGATATAACTTGAAATATTGAAAATGTGACACAGAGACATGAAGTCAGCAAATACTGTTGGGAAAATGGTGCTAATAGATGTGTTCGATGCAGGGTTGCCACAAACCTTCAATTTATAAAAAGCACAATTATCTGAAAAACACAGTAAAAGTACAATAAAATGAGGTGTGCCTGTATTGGGGCTCCTACACCCCAATAGCAAGGAACAAATGTAACTAGAAATTTCTCATTAAGCAAAACCTACAGAAGAAATAATATCTAAATGTAAGACACCATTAGGTTGTTAAGCAAACAAATTGGTGGTCCTAATGTCCTCATTTTTTCACTAGTGTTACTTTGTGGCTTTGTTCACAAACTATGAAAGCCTGACCGTTCTAGAATAGAATGAGAATATTATCAATATTAACAATGAAAACTAAATGTTTATTAAAAAAACTAAAGCTGATAAATCACAACAATAATAAATTTATAGCACTTAGAGGTAGATACATGAGAAAAATTAACCATAGAAATAATTAAATGTATTTTCTTTGGGGAAGTGGAGAGTCATGGAAAGGGGAGCCATCGTACTTCGTTTTGACCTCCTTGCTGCTATTTAATATTTTGTTAACCTTAGTCATTTCCTATCTTGAGGCTAACGACCATGATATAAGGAATTAAAAGTTTTGTAAGTACAGTATTTCTTTTGAAGAGATGTGTATCTAACTTGTAGAATGCATTGCTTTGTTTTTATACTTCTGGCAAGGAAGGTCAACAGAAATGAATTCTGAATTCCCATAAAAATCAGAGTTATGTAGAACTACTCCAAGACCAGGTGCTGTAAAAATCCAGAGTAGACCCAAAGAGCAAGTTTTGGGCTGAGCCTCGAGGAAAGAGTCCCACAGTAGTTCATTGCTGTCCCCTTCTGCAAATGATGTCTCGAGGCCACTGCTTGTCTCTGCCAAAATTAAGACTCTGCTGTCCCTCAAAACCAGGGAGATTGAGGATGTGTACATGTAGCTATGATCCTAGAGAAAGAAGGTAGAGGCAAGAAGCTGGCTCTTTTTCCATGACTGCCATCAAAGTGGTCTCTTCCACCAAGAAGCCTGGTGATGGAGAGTGGGACACTAAATCAGCAAAACCTCACTTTTTTTTTTTTTTTATAACTTTAGAAATGGCAGCATTAGACTCCTAGGCATCTAAAATAAATGCTAGAAATGGAATATAAAACATAACATAAAATCTTAAATAATTAAATGTAATAAAGATATGAAATAAGAACTTAATCAAGCTGATTTTTAGGAGACTGAATGGGCAATCCTTAATATGAGCAATATGCTACACATCTAATTGATGTACCAGAAATGCTGGGGCCTGGAAGAAACATCCAAAAAGCAGTGTCATTTTCACTGATGATGTTTAGAACACATTAAGAAATAAAGCAAGATTGAGTGTCAAATGAGCCTTAAATCTATCCTCAGGCTTAGGAAACTTGACTCCCTTTGTCACAGTGGTGCAGGGTGACCCAGCCAGGCTTCAGGAGGGAGGGGCTCCTGCTTCTTCTAAGTCAGCTGGACCCAAACGACAGAACTGACTTAAAAATGTCAGCCTTGCTTCTTTTACCAGATTGTTGCCCATGGAATTCACTCTACTTCCTCCTTCAATGAGTATATGTATGATAGTAGAGGAAAGAGGGGGTAGCAATATTCAAATAGAGTATGGCTGAGAAATTTCTAGAATTGGAGAAAGGCATGAATCTTCAGAACTTGGGGCCACGAATAATTCCATGTAAAATAAATAAAAATAATTCCACATATTTTAGGGAAGCTTCTTCAGAACACGAAATAGGGAGATCTTAAAATCTGTCAGAAAGAAAGGATAGATTATTCACAAAAAAGTGTTTCTTAGACTAACTAATAACCACCATAGCAATGGAAGCCTCCAAACCTTTTAGAAAGTTACTTAAAAGTGTTGAGATGGAAAAACAAAAAGAAATTTAAAAAATCCTCTCAATTCAGAATTTAGACCCAGATATACGTTGAACATATGAAGAGATTGTGCAACTCAATAGTAATCACGAAGATTAAGACAAAAAAATAAGGTACCTCTTTACAATAATCAAATTAAGACCTATAATGTGACAAGATAGAGCGTCAAATCTGGCAGCCCTAATTACTGGATAAAGGAAGAGGTTGGAAACTCAGCTTTGGGACAGTCATAAAGGTTTTCATCAACATGAAAACAAAAGCATTTTGAAAACAAGAAGAAGAAATTTTTTTTTAAAGATTTTATTTATTTGAGAGAGAGAGAGAGAGATGGAGAGAGAGAGAGAGAGAACACGCACAAGCAGGGAGAGCAGTAGGCAGAGGGAGATGGAGAAGCGGGCTCCCCACTGAGCAGAGAGCTAGATGCAGGGCTCATCCCAGGACCCTGGAATCACAACCCCAGTTGAAGGCAGATGCTTAACCTACTGAGCCACCCAGGTGCCCCAAGAAGAAGAATTATTATTATATACTAATCTGAGTTCTTAATAGTGTTTAAGATTTCGGATATTTTAATTTTTACTTAGTGATTGGAATTGGAATTGTTTATTGAGAAATACATGTCTATTAACTTAAAATACTGACTTTGGTGACTTCATTTGCATAATCCTGGGCTATGCGCCCGTGGGGCCCACATGTGCTCTGATTCAGGGGAATGAATTTTTCTCTTTTGCTTATAAGGAAATTCTCTTGACATGTTACATTTGTCTTTCCTTTTTAAATATACCTGCTTTAAATAACTAAATAAGCCTGCCTTAGGATTTTCTCAGTTTCTTACTTGTGGATTAGTTAGCTTAGTAACTGGATCTTCTCTAAAGATCCCAGGTGACCCATCATATAGTTCAAATTTTGTTAATTGCTTACAAAATAAAGAAAATAAGTTTTTGTCCATTGTCTGTTCACATTGGGGTAGGTGTGTTTGAATGCATAGATCAATTAATTTTTTATAGCTGAAGTGAACCTGGGAATCCCACTTGACTTACAGGGAGTGGAGTTCCATTTCTCTATTCATTCGAGAAAACATTTTTAAGTCAGTTATTCATCCTAGTATAAGGTAGGCATGAAAAATGAAGAAAATGTGGTCCATGTTATATGTGTGTGTTGGGAGGGAGTTTCCCTGTTGAACCAGTGCAGCCTTACAAGGCTTCAAACGTCATGCTGAAGATTTTTTTTTTTTTTTTGTGAGCTCTACACCCAACATGGGGCTTGAACTCATGATCCTGAGATCAAGAATCGCATGTTCTGTTGACTGAGCCAGCCAGGTGACCCTGTGCTGAAGATTTTTATATCATCATTTCCATATATGAGTGAATGGAAGAAATGAAGGGGATCATGTCAGATATTACACTGCTATTCCAGAAATAGCAGTAAGACGACAAAGACTTTTCACCTCCATTCCAATGGATTTTTTTTTGCTGTTTTGCAAAACAACTGTTAAGTTTTGCCAGGAGTTAGAAAGACAGATCATGATTAAAATTTCCAGGTGGGGACAATTACTTCTTATAAACTCTGGCCTTCAAATCTTGCATCCTTTATTCTGACTTTGGACACTTTCCAGCCACTAGGGCTTGGATTGAGCTGGACACATTTCTGAGGTTTGAGGAAATAGCCTATTGCCCTGCCTGATTGATGGCAGGAATAAACAGAAGCAATTTGTTCTTTCCTTGGAGAGCCAGACAGTAGCCACCATAATGTGCAATTTAAGATGAGGGAGATGTCAGTGACAGGACAATGGATGGTGAGAGCCAACAACTTTCCCAATGGCAGGAGAGAAATTGTAAAAGCACTTACTGCTCATTTGCTGTGAAACCAGAAAAGCCATTTTCACTTCTATCTCTGATGTGCATTAGTCCTTTTCAAATAAGATCAAATTACATATATTAATAATTATGCCATGCTTTTTTTTTCTTTTAGCTAATTCTTCCATGTTTAATGAATGGTATGTTGTGATCTTTTTAACCTTTTATCCTGTACTAAGTTATGAGCTAATTTTTATATCCCGTAGTTGGGATACATATTTTAGAGAATGTAATTTATCAACATCTATTAACCATTAAACTATTTGTTAGGCACTTTTTAAGTCACTAAGTGAATTGGATAATGTAATTATCATGATAATCCACAGAAACTCTTACTACTAATATAATATAAGCATTTTGCAGAAGAGGTCATGTTCAATCAGTCAGATACTTAGAGAGATTGGTTTGGCCAAGGTAATAATGAGAGTATAGGTGTTCTGTGTCCAGAGCTTACATGTT
The DNA here is from genome assembly GCF_004348235.1 of Phoca vitulina. NCBI lineage: Eukaryota > Metazoa > Chordata > Mammalia > Carnivora > Phocidae > Phoca > Phoca vitulina. The sequence goes on along the minus strand of NW_022589745.1, from coordinate 9,941,300 downwards.
TGACTACAACATTTAGTTGATTTGTAAAAGGTTAGAACTTAAAGATACTTTAGGACAGGTAGTCAAACACATTTTAGTGTCTGCGGTTTCAGATGGTCACAAAATTTCTTGGTAGCAGAGCCAGGAATAAAATCCTGGTTTCTCAATCCTGGGTCAATGACTTTTTATTCTGCATGATATCATTGTTTACTTAACAGATGCATACATTCATGGACACATCCACTTTCACATATGCATTTAGGGTAGCTGTTTGTACTTGGCCATGGCCCTGACTGCGAATGTCTCTCAGGCTTGATGGATGTCTTTTTTCTTTTCCTTAAGAGAAATAATAGAATATTTTGTGTTAATTAACTAGAGAATTTGAAAACAAAAAGACAGGTATGATAAGTAAGATCTAGAAAAAAATGACATTGTAGTTGGGAAAAATGCAACTTAGAAAATGATTAATCTCTGTTGATGGGCCTTATGAGTGTACTTTCTCTCTCTCTCTCTCTCTCTCTCTCTCTCTCACACACACACACACACACACACACACACCAAACTTAGATATATGCTCCTCTCCACGTGTGTGTATATATGCATATATCCATTTATTTAACTAATTATATCCCCTGTTGTTGGGATGTGTTAACATCTGTATATGGGTGTTTGTGTGTGTGCGTGTATGTGTGTGTTTTTACATATATGTATGTATTGTGTGTGCGTGTATGTGTGTGTTTTTACATATATGTATGTATTGTGTGTGCGTGTATGAAGATGGCAGTAGATTTACTGAGGAAAAACTCCTCTTTAGAAACAGTGATTATTTGTCTACACCAAAGGCATGCACCATGAGGCAACAAAGAACACGGCTTTTTGTAATCAGAAAAACATGAATGCAAGTCTTGATTGTTTAATTACATTACCTTATGAAAGTCATCTAACCACTATACCTGTTTTCCTCATTTGTGGAAAAAGGCAAGTAATCCCTGCATCAGGATTTCATTGAAAGTAACATAAGATATATACCATGGAATGAGTTTTAAAAGCATACATGTATATATATTTTTTCTCTATTTATATATTTATAGAGACCGAGACGGAGAGAGAGTCGCTAGCAAGGTGATTATCAAATAAAATACCTAAGTTAATATATGTTAAATAATTCAAAGTTTACCCCAAGGACGCTGCTGGGAAAACATATGCATTACTTACTGCTTATCCAGCTCAGGCTCTTGCTGACCACCAATGCACGCACATATCCAGCTTTTAGAACTGAGTTTTCTTGGGTTCTTCTTTTTCAATAGATTATAAACAAATGTTGATGTAAAGAAGACCTCCACACCCATGGTATTTATATTTATACATGATAAAAGTTTTTCAAATAATGGTAGTATCCTTTTTTTAAGATTGATTGATTGATTGATTTGAGTGTGAGAGAGAGAGAGAAAGCGAGTGAGAGAGAGAGCACAAGCCAGGGGGAGAGGCAGAGGGAGAGAGAGAAGCAGATTCCCCACTGAGCAGGGGCCTGATGCGGGGCTCCATCCCAGGACCCCGGGATCATGACTGAGCTGAAGGCAGACACTTAACCGCCTGAGCCACCCAGGCACTCCTAAATGGTAGAGTCTAAATGATGAAATGTTAAGCATATTTTAGTAACAGAAGAGGATTTTGGTCATCTGGGCTTTCTATGCCCCCTGAAGACCCTGCCAAGTAATTGATGCTTCCCTCTGGTAAACTAGAGGGTTCAAAACTCTGTCAGGATTTATATGTGAGGGTGATCACAGGACTCCGTGGGAGCAGAGGGACAGAGCCCTTTACCCACTTCAGAAATAAGATCATGGAGGTTCAGCAAGGGCTTCTAGATGAAGTGAGCACTTGGGTAGCCTCATTCAGTGCTTTTACAAACTTGCTTGTCTTGCTCTACTGGCCTGGCAGCCTTTTAGGATGCATAAGTGAGTGAAAAGTCAACATTCATTATGGTGTTAGAGCCATTAGAAATTATACATTTGGGTTCTCTTTTGTGAAAGATATTAACCTCTCTCACTCTCTCTCTCTCTCTCTCTCTCTCTCTATATATGTATATATATATACACACACACATACATATAGGAATATATATGTATGTATATGTACATACATGTGTATATATGTATATATAAAAATGACCATATGTATGTATATATACATATGCATATATGTAAATGACCCTGCAATCCAGCATTTCCATATTTCCATTAATAAATATATCCCTGAGTAGCACTTACACATGTGACCACATTGAAATTTTTAATAATCTTCAGAGCAGATTTTTTTGATAATATGTAAATCCTGAAATACATAAATATGTCCATGGAAAAGAGAATGTATATGCATTCTGATTCATTCATACTATGATATGAGGAATTCTTTGGTGGAATACAGCATTAGAAAGGAATGAACTAGAACCACTGTGTCAATACAGGGAGATCTCACAAATAGATGATAACAAAAACAAAATTACAAAAGGGTATATATACTAGATCTCCTTTTATTATAAATTTCAAAAGCATTAAAAAACCCACATCTATAAATACATGCATACTAATGACATGTGTCTATATAGTCAAACTAGAAGTATAATCAAAGGAATTATTTTAAAGATTCAGGCTAATGGTACTATCTAGGTTCTAGTGAGGGGTTGGGCCAGGTAGAGATAGAGGTATTTTAACAGTCTTTTTTTTTTTTTTTTTAAGATTTTTTTTTTATTTATTTGACAGAGAGAGAGATAGCGAGAGCAGGAACACGAGCAGGGGGAGTGGGAAAGAGAGAAGCAGGCTTCCCGCCGAGCAGGGAGCCTGATGTGGGGCTCGATCCCAGGACTCTGGGATCATGACCTGAGCTGAAGGCAGACACCTAATGACTGAGCCACCCAGGCGCCCCTAGAGGTATTTTAACAGTCTTGACAATGCTCTTTGTTTAAAAAGAAGCATACTGGGTACGTGGGCATTTGTTTTCTCATGATTTTTATGCTGAATATGCTTTATCTATTTCCACATCACTGAAATCTTCCATAATAACAATAAAATAATATATGTAAAGTACATACTACAGTGCCCGACACATAGTAGATTCCCAAAAAGGTCATTTCTTGTAAGAATTAGATTTTATAAAAGTAAAGAATTATAAGGAGTCATATCCAGATGCAATGTGCACGCAAAATAGCTTATTGGACAGAGCCAAAGCCCTGGAGGGACCAAAGTTCATCATGTTGCATTAATGTGGAACTTGCCCATGTTAAACCACATGACAGTTTGTAGGGTATCCACTCCATCATGTTCACCTCTGTGCTTTTCTTTTCTGTCTCCCCAGGGCATAGCACTTTTCTGGACACGGAGAACATACTCAGTAAATGCTCATTGAATGAATTCACAGGCTAGCGAGTGAATAAATTTATATATATATTTATATATATAGCTAGGTCTATTAACTTGAACCAGCCATTCCTTCCCTTTCAGCATTGTTTGCTTTATCTCTAAAATTAATAGAATCCATGCCATGGTCTTCAAGATGCCACTAACGTTGAGATTCATTGCATTGTTACATTTCCAGGGGCTCTCCAAAGGAAATATCAGTTTCCTTCATTGTAGAACCACCATTTTAATTCCTTTTCAAAATGACAGAGTTTTTTGAATTGTCCTGAAAGTAGAATCCTGCTTAACTAATATTACTAATTGCAGACAGCACAGTAGTGCTGTCTGTCCTTAATCTCACATTAGGAGGAAAGGTGTAATGTTCATTATCAGATCCCAAAGCAGGGAATTTGCAGCTGGCTTCTTGAGGGAATCTCAGTGTACCTTGTGATGCATTTAAATTCATCAGCCATTTAGGGAATGGTACATGTCAAGTATTTTAAGGGATAGTAGGGATGATGAGATTCTGTGCAGGGAATTCATAGAGCCAGACAGCATCTTTTAAGATCATATAACCAGGGCTCATTGTGCAGAAAAAATTTTAAATGGTGTCAGCGGGGCTATACTGGTTTTCCAGAGTCAGCTAGTTGCTTTCTGCATGGCTGTAAATCACTTAGCATTTCTGTCCCTCCATTTCTTTGTAAATTAAAATGAAAGACCTGCTCTTGACCTCTCATTTTCCTTCATGAACAATTTTAGGTTGACTATCTGCAAAATGGGAAAAATAATGTCTTATACACTAATTGTGAAGATTAAGAAAAATATTTTGCAGAAAGCTCACAGTACATTCATTGCTTTGCCGTAGTAGATAGGGTCACCGTGATTGTTGTTGCTGTCATCATTATTTGTGGCTGGCTGTGATATCACACGTGGCAGCCTTCTCCTTGGCACCAGATAGGGTGAAAACAGGATCGTGAGCATTCGAGCCTCGCTTTCCCAGGCCAACTCTGCATCCACATTTTCTACATGGCACGCACATGCGGGTATCTCATAGGAAACCTCTGCAAAAATTAATGATTTTCCACTATTTTATCCACAGTATTTTACCTATTATATTGGTGACTCCACAGCATTCTTATTTCACACTCTCCATATTACCCCATAGGCTGTGCAGGACTTGCTGTCTCCTGTTGTGATTTGGCACATTAGGTTAAGCATTAGAAATAAATGCAATGACGTCAAAGAAGAAAAACCATACTTGTTATGGACTGAATGGTCACATCCCTGCAAAATTCATATGTTGACATTGATTCCTCAGTGTGATGATATTTGGAAGAGCAGTCTTTGGGACATGATTCGGTCATGAGTGTGGGGGCTCATGAATGGGATTAGTGCCTGTATAGGAAGAGGCCAGAGAGCTAACTCCCTCTCTTTCCACCATATGAGGGTACAATGAAAACTCAGCCATCTGCAACCCAGAAGAGAGCTCTCCCCAGGACCTGACCATGCTGCCACCATGATCTTGGACTCTCAGCATCCAGAACTGTGGCAGATAAACTTCTGTTGTTGATAAGCCACCCAATTCATGGCAATTTATTATAACCACCTGAGCTAAGCCAACGCTTGAATAGAAATCTACAGAATGACTTCCATGAGCACATAATGTATGCTATGGTAGGTCTCCACGATGCCGTAATGGCCTATTGTTTCATGTGTGATTCTGATATTATCTGATATATTTCTCTAGACTACTTTCTCTGATTTCTGGAGTAATACCTCATTACATAACATGGTCACATTTAAATCATTCTTTATTTACCTGGTTGACAAAGCAGTTCAAAACAAAATAAATTTATAATCTTGAAAATCCTGAACATTATATAATACTGAAAAATATCACCACAAAGCACTGACCATGTCAAATTTATTCCGTATAGTATCTATTTTCTTTATTTCACTGAACATTTCTTATTTGGATAAACTTAAATAATAGATAGTTATCTTATGAAAATAAATTTTTTATATATCTCACAGGCACCTCAGACATCTCAGGGGTCCCTGGATAAAGAAAGGGCACAATAATCCTCATTGAGCCCACTCTTAACTAATTTACCAAAGCGAAAGACATTGGTCTCCTACAGTACATCAGCTATCTGAGAATACCCAGGCCTGGCCTGTTGTCTGCTTAGCCTGGGTGGGACAAGAATGAAGACCAGAGGAGTGTCTTTAAAAGAAAGCTAGCTGTGCCAGAAAGGAACTTTCATTTAGGGTTGAGGTGAAAGCCATGAAACTCCAAAAGGGACATCGCCAGAATCGCATAAACAAGAAATTTGTCCTCCCATGATTCATAGGCCTCAATGCATCTGCTACAGAGATTGCATAGTCAATGGGAGTCTGAATAGAATAGAGACCTGACTATGTGAGGATATAAGAAGGTTATCCAGTCAATGTAGAAATGTGCATTAAAACTGAAAAATAATAAGGTGACTGTTGAATCCCCCCCCTTTTTTTAGTTTTATCTAATTAGACTTTTACAAAACTATTTGTGTTTAAGATAAGAATATGCTCCTGGCATGAAGTGTGAAGGTTGAATATAGAAAATAATGATCCAGGGGCGCCTGGGTGGCTTGGTCGTTGAGCATCTGCCTTAGGCTCAGGTCATGATCCCAGGGTTCTGGGATGGAGCCCCACATAGGCTCCCTGCTCAACGGGAAGCCTGCTTCTCCCTCTCCCACTCCCCCTACTTGTGTTCCCTCTCTCGCTGTCTCTCTCTCTGACAAATAAATAAATAAAATCTTAAAAAAAAAAAGAAAATAATGGTCTAATGTTTGTTACAGAACTTGATCATATAAGAATTATGCCTGCTCTGCTGGAGAGATGACTAAGGGAAGGGTGATAGGAGAGGGAAAAGGAGAGGGGAGGGGGAAGGAGGTGGAGGAGAGGGTTGGGGGGAGGAGAGGGACATGGGAGGGGGAAGAGGGAAGAGGGAAGAGGGGAGGGAGAATGACAGACACAAACAGGCAAAGAAAAAAGAAAAATAGAAGAGAAAGACAGTTGCTCATACAATTCAGAATTAAGGAGGTGGCACTTAAATATTTGAACACAACTAAATAGATTTTATTTTAAGGGTTAGAGTGCAATTTATTTAGATATTTGTTGTTGTTTTACTTAACATCATACGATTCACATTATCTTTTTAATATTAAGTAGTAGCATAGATATCATTTCTAAGAAGCTATCATTTTCATTTGGTTTTGGTTTCATCTGTTACTTTTTCACTTTTATTGTATGTTTATTCTTGCTTAGTGATAGTGAACAGTCACAAAGATTATTTGATTTGTATTTTAAATTGTACTGTCTTTAGGACCTAATCCCAAGACTAAGGCTTTGGTGGCCTTCTAGTTTAGAAAACTTGCATTAGTGGTATTTGCCAGATCCCTCTGCTGATCCTGCCCTGGGCTGTTTGTGATATGTGATTCAATTTTCTTTGTTCCTATATATGTGTCAGCAGAGTTTCCATGGACATACCAGGGAGTATAATATATCATGAAAGAAGTATGTTAAATGGAATTCTCCAAGTTAACCTAATATAAGAGGTATGTTTTTCCTCGATGATAGGAAACTGTACAGATCATTTTGTTATTGCTGTTTGTTCCTGCATCAACTCTAAAATAAATTATAGACAAATAGGATGTGTTAGGTGCTGTGTTTTCAGTTGAATAAATCATAATATTATTCAGACTTACATCAAATATTCTCAAACTTGCACATTCATTATGAAGCTTATGAAGCAAAAAACAGAGCCCAAGGACCTAACTTAGACTAGGCATTTATTATATTTTTAACACTGTAGAAATAATATTTATATAATTATTTCTCTTACAACGTTTACAATTGGGTCATGGGTTTGGGGATCAAAAGATATGGATCTGTACTTTTTTTCTAGAACTCACCAGTTGTGTGAATTCTGGGATATTTATTGACCTCTAGGAGGTGCAGATATCTTAACTGTAAAATAAGGATCAAAACATATAGTTTGAAAGATAACTTCCAGAATTAGGGATAATTCATGTAAAGTACAAAGCTCAGTTCCTGGCTCCAACTTTGGGCACTGTTAGTATGGCATTTTTCATAAGTAATACTGTTACTAATAAAAGCTAATAATGGTTTGAGAAGAAAAGTGCTGACATATATATATATCACCAGCCAAAACTGTATTTCAAGGTAAGGTAGTACCATATTCACATGGAGGATTAGACAGTCTCCCTTGAAAAAATATATCTTGCAATAGACTGAAAGATTAATGGAATTCAACAGACAGAAGTAAGAGGGAGGGCTTTCCAGTAAACTGAATAATATCTGCAAAGGGAGAGGTAAAGAGAAACTTCGACCACGGTTTGGGAACCACAGGCAACATATTATGTCTGAAGATATAATCCATGTGTCTGAAGATAAATAAAAAGAAATAATGGAAGTCTTTCATTTACTGGGCTATTGGCAGGGTAGAAATTATGGGAGAAGAATCTCACTTCAAACATTTAGAAATAGTATCTTTTAATATACAGACAAACTAAAAAGTAAATTTAACGGAGGTGGAGAGGAATAGGGAGCTGAAAACTCAGTGTTGAGCTATAGGCTGCTTCAGACATGTACTAGTAACAAGTGTTAACTGGAGGTCACATATACCCCTATGCGCTTGGGCCCAATGTATGGTCAAGAGTCAGATTTTTAGACACATGTGTGAGCCATGTTCCTGAAAATGCTACATACTCAGTAAAAGGATGCCCTAGTATTCATTTCATTCCTTGACAAATACAGCAAAAAGTAAATTATTCTTCCTCATGGATTGAATCTGAGTGGAAAAGAAAGCTCCTTCTATTAAATTGTAATCATCGAACTGTCCTCTACTAGTTCAGAATGACTTTTTCTCCATACCCATATTCATAACTATATCTATATTAATAATCCATAATAATCTCCATCCAGTCATCCATCCATCCATCCATCCATCCATCTGTCCATCCATCCATATATACATATATATATGTTAAGAGGGCAGATTTGTCTCCTGATCAGATTATTAAAGATAATATTTTCCACTAGAGCTAAGGTTGAGCAGTTGTGCTAACAGCCCTCTTTAAAAGATTGGGGTTTCCTAGATTCAGGTTTATCATCTGTACCACAAATCCCGTGTACACAGCATCTACTAGAGACTGTCTCTGTCTCTCCCTGTGGGATTTGAGAGAGTAAGGGCGGCCACCATGAACAGGAAGTTCATTCTATTTGCCACGAGTACACTGACCAGGAGTTTCGTGTCTTCTGCCAGCATCTGTGAAATTGTAGCTTACATGTAACTCTTGACTTACAAGTGGGGCAAAATCTCAAACCCTTTGTGGTTCTTGACGGTGACATTTGCTCTGCAAGGCATGTTAGTTGACTTTAGAAGTGACTTTTCTAAGCCTGAGTTTCCTAATTTGCATAATTTGTGGGTAGGACTATACATAGGATGCCATTTAACACTGATATTTTAAGCCTTGAGTATTTTAATCATATCAATACTAACTTTCAGGACAGCAAGATGGATATCGTCATGCCCATACAAAGTAGCTCATTATTCACAGTACTTTAGGTGCAGATTGTCGATACATTGAGTGTGGCTCTCCTAACCAGTGGTACTTAAGAGAAGTAATTGTCTGCAAATGAAGGACCTTAAAAGCAATTCAATCTGGGGTCAATAACAGAAAAACACAATTAACTATAAAAGGGGAAATCATACTAATCCCCCAGACGCCTGATCAATGGTGTTGTCTGTTGGTCAGAGTAGATGGCATCACTTGGTATGTTTGCAAGGATGAGAGTTTATTTTAATGGAGAATTAGGAGACATCCCAAATCAACAAAATTTAGTTCTGTGAAATTTCCCAGGAGAATTGAAGCAAGTCAAAGAATGTGGAAGGAGGAATTGAGTAAGAGTTAAGGGAAGCAAATGAAGAATAGAGATTTTTCACACAGCCTTATTTTCATGAGAGTGCCTGTGATCTAATAACAAGATCTTTTTTGTTGTTGTTGTGTTAATCAACTATGAATACAATCATTTTGCAAATAAATGGCTACCATTTTTAAGAACTAACAGAGAATGCACTTTCAAAACTTTTAAACTTAGCATAAACTAAATGTAAATAGAACCATACAAAGTAGGCATTCTCACAGAGGATAAGTGCTAGTAAATGAGAAGCCTAAGGTCACATATCTAGTAAGTAGGATTATCTAACTATAGGTTTTTGACAAACACAATGTGGGCTCCTATCATAGGATCTCCTAGTTTTTTGGTTTCCTCCTGTTTTTCCTTTTCCCAGAATGTTCCCAGAATATGGGATATTCTGAGGATGTAGATACCAGGGCTTTTAAATTTCAGAGCATTCTTTTCTGTACATCTGAAACAAGGAGGCATCAATTAACTTAAAATTAAAATCAAAGAAAACCTCTGAAGGCATTGCTTAAGAGTAAAGGGATCTGGTTTCTTCTATCAGCTGTGCTATTGATGAGGGATGATTTCTGAGCTTGGCCTCATAAGAGGATAGTCACAGAATAATTATAACTAGCAGTCTCCCATATAGATCACCCAGAAAAAGTATTAACAATAAACTGTTTTATTACTATTCTACAACGGATATTACGACTGTTTTTCTGACTATACTTTTTGGACACAACAGGAGATTTTCATATGGAGATGAAAATAAACATTAAACAGTGGAAGATTTCATTAATCACATCAACAGCTGTGGAAAACCTCGTAGACCTCAGGACCTATTTTTCTTTTTTTCCACAATTACTTACTATTAACTTACTGCTCTAGGGACTGGGTTTTTAAGATAGTTCCATTTCTCTAACAGTAAGAGAGAAAGCACAACTTCCATCTAATTGTCTTTCTTTAAACTTACCTCTGCTTACCTAACATTTCACTGTAACCCTTGTGGTAGAAAGAGTGATTGAAAAGGAGTCAGGCAACCTGATTCTATTGGATTTGCCATTAGCAGGTGCAAGACATTAAACAAACCATCTAGTATCTGTAAGCTTTGCATTCTTCACCTGCAAAATTGGTCATTAATACCATCCAATTATGTATTTATTAAAGTTCCCTGGAAACCAAAGACTTTACAGAATTCTAAGTTTTAAACTATGATTTTATTATATATAGTAATATAAAATAATCATCTATAATTGTGGGCGCCTGGGTGGCTCAGTCGTTAAGCGTCTGCCTTTGGCTCAGGTCATGATCTCAGGGTCCTGGGATCGAGCCTCACATCGGGCTCCCTGCTCGGCGGGAAGCCTGCTTGTCCCTCTCCCACTCCCCCTGCTTGTGTTCCCTCTCTCGCTGTGTCTCTCTCTGTCAAGGAAATAAATAAAATCTTAAAAAAAAAAAAAAAAAATCATCTATAATTGTATATAATATATGGATATTGTAATAGACATAATATATAGTTTATAAAAATATAAAATGTTATATGATATATGCAACAATATATTACCTATAATAATTATATGAATTATTATCATTGTATTTTATATATTATATAATCACTGTTTGTAAGAAATTGTTATCCCCAAGAGTATACAATTTCAAAAAATCAGTAGGTGAAAGCAGAGTTTAAATGTTTCTATTACATGAAAGACCCTTTTTACCTTTTGTTTTATAGATTCTTAAAGACAAGTATCTTTAACTTTAATGTTGACAGCTGATCATGAGAAACTGGTTTCCATCTTCCATAAAATGCATAATTAGCAGAGACCATAAACTTAGTTTTGCTTCCATGTAATTTTGGTTTATGTTTCTGGCCATTATCCACATCATATTATTTTTTCACAGATTATTTTAAAAATCATGCCTACTAGTGGCAGCTTAACCCAAGAAATTCCCTGAAACACAAAGGGATTCTTTAAAATGTTACACAAATAGTGCATAAGGATATTTATCTTATCTCTGTTTAGGATAACAAATAATTGGGGGTGGGGGGGAACGTTTAAAGTCACTTTAATAGCTGGAGGGATTCAGTACATTGTGATACATTCCTCTCTTGGAATATTGTGCATCCAAAATAACATTGGTTATAAAGAATTTCTAATGACCTAAAGCAGTGATGGCATTATGTCAAATGAAAAAGTGATGCAAAATTACAGGACCCCAATGAGAATGAAGTTTACCTAGTATATAGGACTATAGGTATTGAATAGGCAAATCTGAATTTGAATTTCAAATCTATCAATTGCTAGTTATATCAGTAACAGGAAGTTAATATCTCTGATCCTATTTGCTTCATCTGTGAAACAATTTTTTTTCAAAGGGGTTTTATGAGAATTGTAAAGAGGAGAAAAACACATAAAATATCTAGCTCAATGCCTGGTTTAAAAGCAATCATTTAAATAAATGTTCATCATTTTCAATATTACCATTGTCATTATTATGCTGAGTACCAAGACAAAAAGAAACAAAATGAAACAAAAACAAACAAAAATTACCAGGAAAAGCAACAGAGGGAGAGAGCTATCTCTTGTTTTTCTACAAAATTATTTTCTTTAGATAATATCTGAAGCCAATAAGCAAGAAATTTTTATATAAATGTTATTTAGAAATATGGGATTAATGCCAAGATAAATAGCTGGAAGTGTTGAAAGCTGTTGCTCTCAAAGAGTAAGAATTGTCAGTAGGAAGAGGTGGGTCGGGTTATTGCTGTTCTTCATTATCAGGCTTGTAGTTTAATTTGTATCCCATTGTACATGTATCACATTGATAACAATGATAAATTACATTTAAAAAGAGAAATGCATTAAATGGGAAAATGGAACCAACTATAGTCAGTGTCCTAATGTGCTAGGGTAGTTGTTTAGCCTCAAATTGCCACATTTTATCGCAGCTTGATGTTAGGTTACTGTTGCATTTTCTGAGAAGAAAACCAAATTCAATCAACTGTGTTCTTACTTCTATCTCTCTGTGATTTTTTAAAAACTTTATCACGAGACTGTCTTTTCCCTTGACTTCTTTATCCTCTCCAATCTTTCCAGGAGCTAACCATCAATGGAAAAGTTAGTGTGCCTACTGCCAAGCAAGCTTTCAGGCCTGTGCATGCATAAAATATCAATGACACCATTTCATGTTTTATAACTTTTCATAAATCTTTCTATATTACTTTTTGAACTTTATCAATATTGATAAATTTAGATCGAAGTCATAAACTAAACCAAAGTGTTTATCAGTACTGGTGGTACTAATCTGAATGTTAGGTGTCTGGTGTTTTTAAAAAATTAATTAATTAGTTAAAAAATTAATTAATTTTTTATACTCTTCTTTATTTTCCAAAGTTTCCAAAATGGATACTGGCTCTTATTGTGCCTTCATTTGTTATGGAAATTTCTCTGCAGCAATGCAGCCATAAGGAAGGTGAAGGAACTAGGAGGTCATTTATTAGTTCATGGAATGGCAACTTAGGGAAAGACATAGCCTATTACTGCCATAATTACCATCTCCTTAGCCAAAAGTTGTATAAAGAGACATATTCTGCACAGATGAAAAGCATGTCAACAGTCTGCTGGCATTTGTTGAGTCTCTTCACACTGAGGGATGCACACTTCCAGAATCATTCATTAGAAGCCTGGCCAAGCCCATATCGTTCATTAACTGTCTTTTTACTGAATAGGAAAAATGAATGGAGCCCTTTGATCTGACTTTAATAAATTGCAACCATTTGGGGAAGTATTCAAATGTAAAATGTTGAGGTTCATCATTGAAATTATATTTGATGGCTTGGGTTTGTTCTGGCTCATTTAAAGATATAATTTTCATAGGACTTTATCCCTGATGGTGGGTGATAATGGGTACTCTAGTAGGATGAGTTGAAGCAGGACTCAATGGAGCCAAGATGCAAATTCACAGAACTAAAAGCTGGAAGTACCCCTGAGGAACATCTAGAAGTAATTTTTAAGATTATAAAAATTAATCTTTTTATTTAAAGTATAATTAAACAGATAGGCAAGTCTACTGGCCCCCTTTCACCTCATTTTACAGAAGGGAAAATTGAAGATCAAAAAGAAAAAGCACGGAAATTACTGTGATCTTCCCTTAGAGTCCCATCATAGTCCATCAAGAGGGAGTTTCCTCTCAAGTCCTTGTAGCATTTAGAAATGCTTTCTTTACAAGTAAATAGGGAGAGAAAAGAGAATACGTAACTTTTACTTTGTATCTCTGTAATAAAGGGTAAGCCAATGTGTGCAATGTGTATATGATTTAGATGCAGATTAGAGACAGATGTTTTACAAATAAGGTGACACTTGAAGTGGGCTTTTAAAGAGTGTTCGTTGCATCAAAATGTGTTATTTCTTTTTGCTTCTTTTTTTCAACAAGACAGTGACCTTCTTGAGGACAGAGACTAAGCTTCATTCATATTGGTATGTACAGTGCCTGACTGGTGTCTGGACAGACTGGGTATCTAAATATGGCCGGCATGGCTCAAGTCAAGTTAAATTTGAGTACATAGGTTGAAAAGTCTAAACAAGAGTTAGAAACATCCCAAGGAGTTTGGCTTCAGAAATCTCCCATGTTTTTCCTTAATATTTATTGGCTGCTAGATGAATTTTGACCTTGCTGTGGCTATTTTTGATGGGATGATTTTTGTTAAGAGTCTCTGTCACATTTTTCTAATACAAACACTTTTTCTGAAGTGTGTTAGTGTGCTTTATGCGAGTCCTGCATTTGTATGATTTAAATGGACACTTGATGAATATTGGCACTTCCTTATGATAGAGCATTCTACAAATATTGTTTGTTTTAAGTTCTTGAAATAGGATATTTTGTTCACTGATTTAGAAAAGAGTAAGTAGATGTTCAATCAGTTCAGACTTAAATATGGCATACTTAGAATATAGGGATAATTCAGTAATGCAGGCAGATGATTAAAAAATTTAATGGACAGATTAAAAGTATATGAAACATGTTATTCCTGAAAATAACAGCTGCATGACAGGAATATATGCAGCACTCAATAGTAAGATATTTCTATGGAAAGATCCAGAAGAATAAAATTAATTATTAGTGGATTTCTTTGAAGAAATAAGACAATCCACCATTTATTCATCTATCCATCCATCCATCCATTCATTTATACATTCATTTATCAGACATACACTAAGAGCCTACTCTATGCCTGGAAGAGATGTGTAAACATCAAAGATGGCTATTATCCTTTCACAATATTTTTCTCATACCCCCAGTTACTCTTCAGGCCAGAGAACTACAGTGCGTGTGAACTCCTCTATTGTCTTCCCTTTTACTTTTCACACACGTCAGAATCTGAAGAAGCTACTGCTGCTATTTCATCCCTTAAAGAATAAGAGTAATTGAAATGGTATTGTCTTTACCATTTGTAGGTGCTATATATCAACCAAACACTAATTCATTCTTTTAAAACAGATTCTACCAGGAAATGTTCACGCTACACATCTGCAGCTGTGCCAGAATGTGTGGCAATGCAGTAGGAAAGCGAACACGACTAAGACACAGTTGTTGTCCATAAGGGGGCAGAGACTAATGGGGTTGGGGCAGGTATAAAAACATAAAGTTTTCAAGAAAAAAATTGCAAGGTATGTTAGAGGTGACGACTGGTAAAATGCAGCACGAAAGTAAAACCATTTTTTTCCTTAGGATTTTGAGCAGGTAGCTTGCCTGATTAAAAGTTCAAATTCAAGAGGCGCTTGGGTTGCTCACTTGGTTAAGCAAGGACTCTTGCTTTCAGCTCAGGTCATGATCTCAGGGTCCTGAGATGACGCCCCGTGTTGGGCTCCTCACTCAGCAGGGAGTCTGCTTGAGTTTCTCTCTCTCCCTCTGCCTCTCCC
Source organism: Phoca vitulina (assembly GCF_004348235.1). Classification (NCBI taxonomy): domain Eukaryota; kingdom Metazoa; phylum Chordata; class Mammalia; order Carnivora; family Phocidae; genus Phoca; species Phoca vitulina. Next base: position 9,926,047 of record NW_022589745.1, on the reverse strand, counting down.
CCTGCTTGCTTTCTCTCTCTGGAAATAAATAAATAAAATCTTTTAAAAATGTTCAGATTCAACTGGCAATCTTTCTAGGCAAAGGAAGTATAACTGCTAAGATCCTATACATTTCCTAAGTATGGTATTAAAGTATTTAAGGATCTGACTTCAACTAATTCTTCATCCTTGTCATCATTTCCTTCCTGTCACAAACACTTCAGTCTAGTCCTAAGAACTACCAGAATTCTTCAAACAGTCCATTGACTTTTATCCTCTTGTATACTCTCGCTATTTCATTGCCTATTAATGCCTCACAGACAAATACCTTGAAGGAAGTTTAGTCACCCAACAATGCTCACTTCAAAAGTGTTCATGTTAGTAAAATATTTAGTTACCAACTTCTCTCCTCAAGCACACACATAAACACACACACAAGATACTTCTATATATTAAACACAATATCTGAATTAAATACCCTCTATTCATAACAACCTGTATTTTGTCCACTATCTAATAAGTCCTACAGCATTATAGTAGAAGCACCATCATTTTTATTAAAACCATAAGTTGGGGAAAAAATCCTTGTTGCAAAAGTGTGAGAATATCACTTTCCTCTTTTATTTTTTAAAGAACTAGCATTAAAGGTACGCCTGGCTGGCTCAGTCGGTAGATCATGCAACTCTCGATACTGGGGTCATGACTTCAAGCCCCACCCTGGGTGTAGAGCCTATTAAAAAAAAAAAAAAAAGAAAGAAAGAAAGAAAGAAAAAATAAAAGAACCCTAGGGTTTCAGGAATACTCCTTGTTTCGACTTTTTTGGTGACTTCAGACCACTTCAGAGAATGAAGAGGTAACCAGACAAAGAGTGGTAGGCAGCAAAGCAGAGTTTATTGAGTGAGAGTACAAAGCTCCTGAAGAGCAAGGGACCCAAAAGGGTTACCATTTAGGTGTTTAAATCTAGGGGTTCTTATAACCTCTTTTGCAGAAGGATCTTAAGCAATCAGAGTGTGGGCCCCCTGCAGAGTGGCTGCTGAGGCGTGCCAATCAGGGTTTTGATCATGCTCTAATTTACCTGTCAGGTTATTGTTCATGTGCTGATGGTCTTTTGGGGCTGACATCTGGACACTTATGTCTTCACTGCCTCAGCTCGTGATAGTGACAAATGTTTCATGGTCAATTTCTTCATCTCAGGATGTTTTGCAAAAGTCATTTCTTCAGAAGCTGCAAAACAGGATGTTAGTGCTGTTTTGTCTTAGCTGTCCCGACTCCATGTTTTCTTGTTGGGGACCCTGGCCCTAGTCAATTCCTAACACTAGAAACTCAATGTAAAGTTTCTTGTTGAAAATTGCCACACAAACTCAGCACAAATAATTGCATGAAATGCTAGCTTTGTGTTTTTATTTTTTTAAAGATTTATTTATTTTTGAGAAAGAGAGAGAACAAGCAGAGGAGGGTCAGAGGGAGAGAGAGAGGAAGAGTATCCCAAGCTGACTCCCTGCTGAGTGCAGAGCCCAGAGCCCTTCACAGGGGCTCGATCTCAGGACCCTGTGATCATGACCCTGAGATCATGACCTGAGCTGAAACCAAGAGTCAGACGCTTAACTGCCTGAGCCACTCCGGCATCCCAGCTAACTTTGTGTTTTTAGAGCACAAATGATGTTATAAGGCTAAACATTTCCAGAGATCCCAAGTGAGAGGAGATATTTCAAAATCAAGCAATTGTGTGATTATTTTGGATTCTTCTATGAATACATCCAAGACATTAAATATAAAAATTTAGACACATTCCTTTGTATATCTGAAATACACCAAATTATATCATCTCTGGCATATTAGTTCCAGGAGTGTTTCTGTCAATTCTTCAGGATATTCTGCATAGATGATCATATTATCTGTGAACAGATAGTTTCAGTGCTTTCTTCTCAGTCCTTATACTTTTGCACTAGCTCTTACTTCCAGTAGGATGTAGAAAAGGAGCAGTGGAAGGGAACATCCTTGCCTTGTTCTCATTTTCAGGGGGAAAGCATTTAATTTCTCACCACTCACTGTGATGGCCGTTGTAGGTTTATTTTAGATGTTCCTTATTAAAGTGAGGACTTTACCCTTTATTCCTAGTTCACTGAGTTTTTGTTTGTTTGTGGATGGATTTTTGATTGCGTGAAATGCTTCTTATGCATCAACTTATATAATTATATGTTGTTGTTGTTGTTGTTGTTGTTGTTGTTGTTTTCTCTTCAGCCTGTGGATCACCTTGAGTTTCAAATGGTAAACTAACTTTGTTGATCAGGAATAAATCTCACTTGGTGGTGGTGTATAATTTTTTTTTTATATTGTTGGGTTTGATCTGTGAATATTTTGTTGGAATGTACAACTTTTTCACTTTATTTCTAACATATAGAAACTGTTCGAATTTAAGATTTTAGTTGACCTGTATGAGACCTTAGAGAACCTTTGATAAGGAATTGGCTAATTAAAAAATATTTATATCTAATATTTACTGGGAATTTTTAAGTAAAAAATAAATTTATGAAATGTTTATTTTCCATTTAATAAATTTAATTTATAATTCAACTATGCATGAGTTCTTTTTAAAAACTTTTACTACTGAAGTATAGTTGACATACAATGTTATATTAGTTTCAAGTGTACAATATAGTAGATTCAACAATTCTATATATTATGCAATATGATAAGTATAGTTATTCTTTGTCACCATGAAAAATTATTACAATATTATTGACTTATTCCCTATGCTGTACATTTCATCCCTGTGACTTATTTGTTTTATAACTGGAAGTTTGTATTTGTTAATCTCCTTCACTTGTTTCACCCATCCTCCCATACTCCTCCCCTCTAGCAACCACCAGTTTGTTCTCTATTTATGAGTCTTTTTCTGTTTTTTGTTTGTTCATTTGTTTTGTTTTGTAGATGCCATGTATAAGTGAAATTATATGGTATTTGTCTTTTTCTGTCTGACTTATTTCACTTAGCATAATACCCTCTATGTCCATCCATGATTGTTGTGAATGATAAGATCTCATTCTTTTTTATGGTTGAGTAATAGTAAAAATACTAATTATATCTGCTATTTATTGAGAATTTTATTATTTGTCAAGCATTGTGCCTAAGGCCTTCAAAGGCATAATTTTACTTGTCCTCTAACTCCTTTGGCTTAGAGTTATTTTTACTTATATTTTACAGATCAAGAATATGGGGTTTAAACAATCAAGTGACATGATCTTTTGAGGTAGAGTTAGTATCCAAAACCAAATGTTTCTGATTCCCAAGTCATGATCTTTTCATTCTACCATATTGTCTGATATATTCAGCCTGCAGCCTTAACAGTTCAATTTGGTGGTCTCTGGAAAGCCTACATATATGGAACTCTGGTTTGGACAATGATGATTTTGCAAAGTTCTACAGTTCTAAACATCATATAACCACTATGGGACGTAGCACATAACAATTTATAACTCATATTAACATATAACTTAGAATGCAGGCGATATACTCACGGAAAGGCCTTGATGGGTGAGTACATTTTTAGTTGGATGAACGCTAATAAAGACTGTTTTCAGTGGAACACAACCTACAGTCAGGGAAAAAAAGAAAAAGTTTCAGCAAAACTCTTATTGGTTTCCTTTGTCTTGTGTGCAAGTGTCTTGTGTGCAAGACCTAAGTGAAGATACAGGAGGAAGAAACAAACAGTAAATGAATGACCTTTAATACAATGTTAAGGTTTTTCATTCGTCTCAGTAGGCAATGGGATGCTACTCATATTTCTGTGATGGAGTTGTGACAAGATCTGAGAAGAATCATTATACTATTTAACAGGAGTCACAAAGTCAAATGCCCACAGGCCCTGGGACATACCACAAATTTATGAAGCAGGTCTGAGGAATATCATCAGCTTCAATGTCAAAAGGACAATAGACTGTGGCAGAGACCATGGACAATAGGAAATCCGTGTTCCATCCAATGGGGGCAGGGCCTATCACTACTTTATAGAAATGCAGGTCTCCTGATGCCAGACAGTTCTTTCATTCAAGAGATGAGCTATCTGAACCACAATGTGGAATTTTATGACTTTTAAATATTGATAACAGTTTCAAATGTAAAACTCACACACACAGACCTGCTGGCAGGAATGGGTGTATGAATGCATGGGTTTGGAAATTTTTGCTATAATTCATAATATAAAAGAAGAATATTTAGTGCCCACTAAAATAATACTCTATTAATAAGATTCATGATCGATAGTATCTATAAAATATTTAACATTATGAAGCAATTTTGTATATTATTCTTTCATCTTCCAGTGTGTACATATACATATATACACACACAGATATAGACACATTTTATATATATAAACACATACATACTTACAGATATATTATAAATAAATACATGTGTATATATATAATCATAACATATACATGTATCTTCCTTTCTTCCTTCCTCTTCCTCACCCTCCTTCCCCTCTCCCTCTTTCCCTACATCTGTCTTCCTTTCTCCGTCCCTCCCCTCCTCCCTCCCTGTCTCTTCCTTTCTCCCTTCCTTCCTTTCCATGTCCCTCCCCTTCCAATGTCCCTTTAAAGGTAGTTGTGGCAAACCTGCCTCAAAATCACCTGTTTCTCTGGTTAAAAATTAAGTTTCCTCAACCCCAGGAATCTCTGGAGGTAGCCAAGAATTGGAAACATGTCAGTCTCCACAGGTGATTCTTATGCATACTAAGCTTCTAGAAATATTGATCTCTGCTTAAGAAGGAAAGACAAGTACAAAGAGTGTGGTTAGTAGAGCCGATGGGATTAATAGTTTCTCAATCAGTTTTACACTTTATCTAAAAACGAATGTTGGATTGCAAACTTAAGTGTTTGCTCTAAATTTTAGTTATTTACCATCTATGCCAGAACCTGTGTGTGTGTGTGTGTGTGTGTGTGTGTTTGTAAGAGAGAGAGAGAGAGGTTATATTTTAATTTTGTATTTTAACTTTTAATTTGAGAAAATTTGAGATTTCCAGAAGAGTAGGGACATTGACACAAATCTAATTATAGGACTGGCTACGCCCAATAAATATTCCTGATGAATGAATTTGTGACTCATTGAGCACAGGGTAGCCACACATCCATAATGCCTACAATGATTTTAATCAGCAGTCACCTGATTTGGGGGGCGGGGGGTAACCCCTTTGAAATTTTGCAGATCCTGATCTGTAACCTCATATCTCTGACCCCTTTGTGCATGCCCAGGTGCACATACATGTGAGAGGTCAGACATCTGAGTACCCTTGTCTTAATAAGCATTTTAGGCAAGTCAGGTACTTATGTTTCTTGGATCAAACTATGAAAAGGATATTAGAAGCACCCATTTATAGATATCAATATCTAAGATATGTTAGTGAATGACTTTATAAATTGACTTAAAGATACAATTCAGTGACAGGGTCCTCAACCAAGGAAATATTTACTACTATGTATTTCTGTCATTGTGAATAAATACATGCACATATACATATATTCATATATACATACATATTGTCACTGCATTTTTCCATTAGAAAGTACATATCTCAATAGGAATTAGATTTTATGCTTTCTATTGGAAAAGACTTGTTTCCTGGGGTGCCTAGATGGCTCAGTTGGTTAAGTGTCTGGCTCTTGGTCTAAATATATTTTTTTAAGATTTTATTTATTTATTTGAGAGAGAGAGAGCAGAAGCAGGGGGAGAGGCAGAGGGAGAGGGAGAAGCAGACTCCCTGCTGAGCAGGGAGCCCAACACAGGGCTCGTTCCCAGATCCCAGGACCCCGAGATCATGACCTAATTCTAAGGCAGACGCTTAACCAACTGAGCCACTCAGGCACCCCAAGTGTCTGGCTCTTGATTTTGGCTCAGGGTCCTGAGATTGAGCTCAGCGTCAGGCTCTGTGTTGAGTGTGGAGCCTGCTTAAGATTCTCTCTCCACCTCCTCACCCTCCCAGCCTCCCCCCACCCCTCCCCGTCACTGCTCACACACTCTCAATCTCTCAAAAAAAAAAAAAAAAATCGTGAACAGTTTAAATTATTTTTATGTATATTGTACAATGTGCTTTTCAAATCATGTTAATGTGTACTTAATAGTCAAGACAATAGCATGTTATGGATAAGACCCTAGGCTTTGCAAGGTCCACAATAGCCAAACTGTGGAAAGAGCCAAGGTGTCCATCGACAGATGAATGGATAAAGAAGAGTGGTATATATATACAATGGAATATTATGCAGCCATCAAAAGGAATGAGATCTTGCCATTTGCAACGACGTGGATGGAACTGGAGGGTGTTATGCTGAGCGAAATAAGTCAATCAGAGAAAGACATGTATCATATGACCTCACTGATATGAGGAATTCGTAATCTCAGGAAACAAACTGAGGGTTGCTGGAGTGGGGGGGGGAGGGATGGGGTGGCTGGGTGATAGACACTGGGGAGGGTATGTGCTATGGTGAGCGCTGTGAATTGTGCAAGGACTGTTGAATCACAGATCTGTACCTCAGAAACAAATAATGCAATATATGTTAAGGAAAAAAAAAGAAGAAGAAGATAGCAGGAGGGGAAGAATGAAGGGGGGAAAATCAGAGGGGGAGACAAACCATGAGAGACGATGGACTCTGAAAAACAAACTGAGGGTTCTAGAGGGGAGGGGGGTGGGAGGATGGGTTAGCCTGCTGATGGGTATTAAGGAGGGCACGTTCTGCATGGAGCACTGGGTGTTATGCACAAACAATGAATCATGGAACACTACATCAAAAACTAATGATGTAATGTATGGGGATTAACATAACAATAAAAATTTTTTTAAAAAAAGACCCTAGGCTTTGGATCAATAGTCCAGGTTTTGGTTCTGTCATCTTAAGCAAATTACTTCAGTTCTTTCTGCCTCAATCTCTTTTTATCTGTTGAATGTGATTAATAATTATACTCATGTAATTTCTCTGAGGATTAATTTTGTTAATACCAAATTTCATAAAAGCTAATACACCATCAATTTTATGATAAACCACTATCTTAGTTTGTACCACTAAGAACAAAAAATGTATATGCTGCTAATATTTATGAAAAGATACATTCAATTTCAGGAGACACCTGATTTCAGTGATATTCAAATGTGTAAAAAAAAGTGTATCTTAAAATTGATGCTATGCATTATATAAAAAGTGATAGGATAACTCTAGAATGATTTGCTATTATTAGGTCAAATATTTTTTGCCCATTTGACAAATGAGGAAACTTTGATAAAAGGGAGTAAAATAATTTGCTGAAGGCCAACAGCCAATCTGATTTAGGAATGTAATTAACGTTTCCTGATTGCTGCATTGGTGTAATTTCCAATTTACCATGCTTCAGAATATGAATTACTTATAGTAGAAATAACAAGTAGAAAATTTTATCCCCTATTTGATATAAGATATGCTAGTTGTAATGGTAAAACATTTAGCTTACAGAATTTATTCTAAATTAGTTGTATTTTGTTTTATAAATTTAATTTAGCTGATGTATTGGGATTAAAGCCTTATCTCAATGCAGCTTTTTAAATGAGACTTCCATTTTTTTTTTTTGAAGATTTTATTTATTTAAAAGAGAGAGAGCAGGAGTAGGGCAGGGTGTATGGGGTGGGGATGAAGATGCGCAGAGGAAGAGGGAGAAGCCAACTTCCTGCTGAGCAGGGAGCCCAAAGCTGGGCTCTATCCCAGGACTTGACCCCAGGACCCAGAGATCATGACCTGAGCTGAAGGCAGACACTTAACCGACTGAGCCACCCAGGCACCCCTAATGAGACTTCCTTAAAATGATTGTATTCAGTTTGTCAGTTTCAACACAAAAAATTAATATAACTACACTTAAATTATTTCCAATAGAGTTGAAAATACAAAATTCAAGGGGCCCCCGGGTGGCTCAGATGGTTAAGCATCTGCCTTCAGCTCAGGTCATGATCTCAGGGTCCTGGGATGGAGCCCTGCTTCTCCCTCTCCCTCTGCCTCTCTCCCCTGCTCATGCTCTCTGTCTCTGTCTCTCTGTTTCTCAAATGAATAAATAAAATTATTTTAAAAAATACAAAATTCAAATACACATACACAAAATAACATCCTAGTTTATACATTGGCATTTTACCAGCGAGGAAACTCAGATACAAAGAAGTTATGCCACTTGCTAATTATTCAAATAAAATTTAAAATTAACTTAAAATTTTTTGTGTGTGTCTTGGGTGGATTATTGTCATTGCTCCTGCACTGGGGTCCTGGGATCTATCTTTCCCAGTTAGAATCAACCCCTCAGGAGTCAAGTTAATTTTGCTAAACATCTCTGTTTTGTTCTCTTTAGATATATTTCTGGTCCTCAAAATATTAGCATAAAATACTCTCCGGTTTTCAGGCCAACTCAATTTTATGAGTGCATGATTTCACTAGAAATGTTGTCTCACTAATAAAATGAGAGGGGAATCCTGCCACAACCTGTCATCATTCAGGCCAAGGCTGCCCAGAGCTGGATGACAGTCGTTTATCTTTGCATTAGGGTCTTACATTAGTGTGTTGCACAGCTTACTGAGTGTAATGATTATTTGATGAGACAAGCTATTAAAATGGGTCCTGCCAAAGATCAAGAATAGTGGAAAACTCTTATTTACTTTAATTTTTGTTCCTGTCTTCAGTTGATGAGAGAAGCCTGCTAACACCTTGATCAGCCAGTGTAAGAACAGGTATCAGGAGTGAATGAAAAGAGAAACGCAGAAGTGGAAAGTGCCTGCTTTGTCCCAAAACTACTTAGGTCAATTTTAATAGATCACCTGGTTAACAGCTTTAAGAGCTAAAGGACACTGATGGTCCTAGAAGTAAAATTATTTATCCAAGTTCACATAGGTTGGGAGTAAACAAAAGGACATTCCAGAGTCTGGTTTGAGTGCCTATAGTTCTTTCTGCCACATTAGAATAGAGTAATTCTATTAAGGAAATATTATTCTTAAGGATGTTACCAGCGGGGCTCCTGGGTGGCTCAATCAGTTAAGCGTCTGCCTTCAGCTCAGGTCATGATCCCAGGGTCCTGGGATCGAGTCCCGCATCCGGCTCCCTGCTCTGTGGGGAGTCTACTTCTCTCTCTGCCTCTGCCCCTCCCCCCACTCATTCTCTCAATCTCTCTCTCGCTCCCACTCTCTCGCTGTCAAATAAATAAATAATTTTTTTTTTTTTTTTTTTTTTTTTTTACAAAACGATGTCACCAGAGATTTTAGATTTATGGATAATCTTTACAAATATCCTGAAGATTCTAAATCTTATTAGAGGGTCCAGTTCAACATGGATCCGAAGGGTCACAGTGGGGTAGGTTGAGTTGGAATCATAAGGCTGGGTCCATAAAGTCAGACTATTCCTGAAGACCTTGGAAATCTCGGTTCCTTTAATGTAAGGGTTTGAATTGCTAGGAATCCCAAATTATCTACTGGCTTCTATGCATCCCTTATATGCAGTGACTTCCAAGCATATGATCAGATATTGGGAGTCTTTGTGGGCATTGATGTTTTACAAAATGCAGTCACGTAAGCTTTCATGAGAACTGTCTGAGCTCTCTTTATTAGAGCGTAAGTTAGTAATAGACCCTCCCTTAGGGAAAGGTAATCACACCAATACATACATGGTAGACTTGTGACAAACATGTCACAATCTTTGCTTATGTCTTATGTCATAAGAAACCAGGGATATTACATATTCCCCAATGCAGTGCAGTAGGCTTTGAGAGGCGCAGGAATGTGCTTTCTTCTTAAATGGCTGGTGTATTTCCAAAATACTTCTTCCTTTCCAGTTCCTTTGCTAATTTCTTCTGAATCGATGTCTCTGTAGATAGGGGTAATACCTCAAACCACAGAGCATGAAAACTATTTGAGGCACTTTAATTATATGGTATCCAATATCTAGGTTGATTTGTCTCATAGCAAAATTAGTATAATTGTATCTTTTTTTTTCTTTATAAAAGCCAATAAATTTTGAGTGATTCTCCACTCAAATAAGTTGAATTAAGTTTTAACTTATGGAAACTATCAAATTAGGATACATGAGGCATAGAGTTTTCATCATGGCTTGAATTGAAGTTTTTAAAATTATAGTCTCAGCAATATCTATTAAAGAAAACTATAGTTAATTTTAAGAAGTCAAATGGGAAAAACAAAAGAAATTAAATTTTTCCTCCCCTAAATGTATGGCCTATAGTTTGTTTTTGACTTAAGCTACATCTTTTAAACAGTACTGTTGGGATCACAAATCATTTTGAAATGTCATAAAAATGTTCCAAGTTTGGAGATGCCTGGGTGGCTCAGTCAGTTAAGCATCTGCCTTCTGCTCAGGTCATGATCCCAGGGTCCTAGGATCAATTCCCACATCTGGCTCCTTGCTCAGTGGGGAGCCTACTTCTCCCTCTGCCTGCAACTCCCCTTGCTTGTGCTCTCTCTCTCTCTCCCCGCCCCCCATTCTCTATCTGACAAATAAATAAATAAAAATCTTAAAAAAAATGTTCCAAGTTTGTAGTTGAAGCTGCTTAGAGGGACTATTTGAAGTTCTGTACTTTCTTCGTTCAACAATCCTCTTGCAGGTTATTCTGACCCTCCTTGGGAAAAAAATGAAAGTAGAATGGCATTTTGGAAATAATTCTTCATTCTGAAAATTCCAGGAATGATGAACTCAGCAAGGTATACTTAAAATGAAAATGTCTTTGCCAGTCTGTCTGTCAAATTTCACATGCATTTTTATTGCCAGATTTTTTTCTACTTTTGCTAAAATCCCAATACCTAGTGTCCACATATATAGGATCTAATGATGCATTGTGGTAATTTAATACATATTAAGAGCCTGAAAGATAGCTAGAAGAGAGTTCTAACAGATTCTTATGGAGGGAAAATGTTATTAGATGAAAAAAAATTAATGATCTCTTTTTGATAGAGGGAAACTATATTTGTTTCCTTTTGCTTAATTGGGTTGTAAATGATTTATCATCAACATTCACAAAAATTTTGTAGGGTACCCAGAGGATTCCCTGAGTTAGAATTTCTCGTTTAGAAATACTTTCTTTAAATTCTGATGTAGATCACATAACTTTGTGTTCTGCTCATTTTCTTGCTGTCGACTCTCCTGGTATTGATTTAGGAGATTCCAAATGAGATAACCTTGTTGTTAAAAAAATTAGTTACTATAATACAGAAGTATTATAGTTAGATTACAGACCATTTGCTAAGAATTAAAAGGAATAATAGTGTTGGATAGAAACATCAAGATCATTTAATCAAATGCCCACAACTTTCCCCTAATGTCACTACAAGGAACAGAAAACAACAAAAACATAAAACATGTTTTCATTTATAAAAGCATAGAAAGTTTTAAAAGGTTAAAAAAAATTGGAAATAATATATAGGATATTTCAAGTCAGAACACATATTTATATAGATATTTCTATCTATTCATAGAAATCTCTAGAACCATTCCCTTGAAAATAAGAATGTGTGAAACAAGGAATTGATCTTGACATTTTTTCTAGATAGTTTAAATGGGTCCTATCCAAATATCAAGATACAAGGTAGGCAACACTGACCATTCCAAGAGTTTTATATTTATTGAGATAATAGTAAAAAGGTTGAAGCTCTACTTTAAAAAAAAAAAAAAAAAGATTTATTTATTTTGGGGGGGAGGAGCAAAGGGATGGGAGAGAGAGAATCCCAAGCAGACTCTCCACAAAGCTCAGAGGTGGAGCTTGATCTCAGGACTCTCAGATCATGACCTGAGCTGAAACCAAGAGTCCGACCCTTAACCAACTGAGACACCCAGGCACCCGGTAGGTTGAAGCTCCACTTACGACAAATGCAGAAATAAATGAAATTTGTACTATTTTCTAAAGAAACGATCTGTGTTAATTAATTCTCCTTTCACTTAACATCAAACATCATCTCTGTGTAAGGTGTAGGGAAGGTATTAGAATATACAAAGATGAAATATGCATCTGTCTTCATGAAGTTTATTGGAATGTGCAGATAATGCAGAAATTTTAGAAGTTAATCATTATGTAGGAGATACAGAGATTAAAAACATCTACGTGAACTGTCAGCTGCTCAGAGAAGAAGGCTTGCCATTTCTCCTTGCTTCCCCTCACTAAGCACAAACATAAACACTGGAAATGGTGCAGGGTACCAGTAAAGGCGAACCCCGAAATGTGGTCAGAATAAAGAGAGCTTGTATGGATCTCAGGGTTTGAGCAATAGCACTGCACCGGGTTCTCTTGCATCTTTCTAACTAACAGAGAAAGGCCATCCACACCCCGTATTTTCCCATCTGTGACGTGCAGCAGAAGGTGGTCTGGCGAAGCTCATTATTTTCCCCGATCACACGGTAGTCCAGATAACACCAGATGAGCCTGAAACAGGGGAAATACTCTCCTTCACCACCTGACCTGCGAGTCTGCTTTTCTGCTACCAAGAGATACCTGGGGTGGAGGGCAGAGCCTGCAGGAGAAGCCAGCTCCAGCTGACAACCTTGAAGGAAATGGAAGACCTGCAAGACTAAGTCCTACAGGACTAAGACTTCCCAGTCCAGCTGCCAACTGGCACCGCAACAGAGTCCAAAGACACTCCTCCCCTACAGTGGAGAAACCCCTTCTGCTTCCCCAAGGCAGTACCATAGAGACCAGTAGGAGCCCCAGCTCCAGCTTAACCAAGGACGCTAAAATCTCACTGCAAAGCCTGGAAATCAACCCACAATTGCCATCACAGCCCACCAAAGTAGGACTAGACTCTCATGATAAACAAGGCAGTGTGAAGGCCTGCTCACATAAAAGAATTGCGTAAGTCATTACCTAATGAAAAAGGATCCACTGTGCACTAAATGTGCACAGATTTGAAAAATACACGACACAAAAACTGATAGGGTTGAAAGGAGAAAAGCACAATTGCAGTCGGAGGCTTGAACACCTGCCATTACAATAATAGATAGGACTATTAGAAAATCAGCAAGGATCTGGAATGTTTGAAGAATACATTCAACTAAGAGGATCTAACTGTCAAATACAGAACACTTTATTCAATAGTAACAAAATGCAGGATTTTTTTTCCAGACTTCCATGGGGCCCTCACCAAAAGAGACTGCACTGTGGCCCCTAAGACAAGCCTAACAATTTCAAAGAATTGAAATGACACAAACTGTGTTGTCTGACCACAGTAAGATCAAACTAGAAACAATACAAGGAAAGCAATGCTAACAGAGTAACAAGAGGCTTCTCCAAACAGGCGGGAAATAGCACATTTCTAAAGAATCCACGAGTCAAAGATGAAGTCTCAAAGGATTTAAAAATGATACTACTAAGTACTACTGAAAAGAACACATAGAAAGGAATTATACACAGTGACTAAGCGGAGTTTATTCGAGTGATGCAGGGGATGGATAAGCATGACAAAATCAAGCATTATAACCAATAATATCAACAGACTAAAGAGAAAAAAAATCACATAATCATATCTATTAATGTATAAAAATAATGTGCCCCAAATCAACATCAATGTATGATAAAAACTCAGAAAATTAGGGATGGAGAACTTCCTCAGATCGATGAAGAACATTTACCAAAGACCTACAGATGAAAGACTAAATGCTAAGATTGGGGGATTAAAAAAAAAATTAAAATTCAAGCAGAGCCTAGTATTTATGTAAGAAAAGAGAACTGAAAATAGCTGCACCAAATTTGGAGTCAGGTGTGAGCCATGGCTGTGACATCTAACAGCATCGTGTATTTGCAAAGCCAATACTGGAAGAAAATGTGTCTGTAACCTAGTATCAGTTACAGGGCCAGTTACAAGGTAGATGGACTGAACAGAGGGGCTAAAAGAATAAAAAAAAATTAACAGTGTTATGAAACAAAAACATGCCTTAGGCCTTGAGTAATCTGAAATATACTAGAATGATACTGTGTTTCTTAGTGATGCTGTCAAAGCAATAGATCATTGTGATTACAATGTGCTGAGATGCGGCATCACAGCTGTCCAAGAGTGGCAAGCACGTTTGGCTGCCCCACAGCAATATTGCAATTTTAATTAACATTTGGGGAGCAGCAGATCAGTTCAACCATCCTTCTCATTTAATTGATAGCCCTATGAAAATTGAGCTGCTTGTTTCATGCATGGACTATTGCTTACCACCCGCAGGACTTATTTGGATGTCTACCTGTTAAATCTTATCTGTAATCCGCATGAAGCAGAATACACATCATTTTTGTTTTGCAGTGCATTTTGAGGAATGAATTCAAACATTAAAGAAGTTCTGTTTTGTAATGGAAAAGAAAATATTTTTTTCTATTTATTTTGATCGTTCATGGAGAAAATTTCGAGGATATTCTATTTTTTATACTGCTTTAATGTTTAAATAAGCACACAAGTATATTTTATAGATGCTAATATCAGTAGTTGAGGTAGAAATGATATTTAAAAAAATAATTCCATGGATGTGTTTTCAGACATATAGTGGATATATATGTGGATACTGTTGCTTGTTTATCCAATATCATCTCATCTTCCTCCTTCTCAACAGAATCTCAGAGTTCTTCAGATCTCTCTCCGACAACTTTGCGAATCTCATTCAAAAGCAATTGAGCCTATTAACAGCTCCATTGAATAGTTGGAGAAAATCAGAATAACTATATGTTCCTTTTCAATATTTGAATCAAGAATGGCCATGTGATCTAATACAGACCAATTAAGATACCAGGAGTAGTTTACCAAAGCTTCTGTGAAAGTACCCTCCTGTACTTCTAAGAGGTGAGGGTACCCTTAAATATCTCTGGTTTTGTACTGAATCTTTAAGAAGGCCTTCCTGTCCTCTAAATCTCATTATGGTGTCCTGTAATCTGATGAAAAAAGGTATTTCATGGATATAAATGTAGTCAGTTCTGTGAAATGACATTAATGATCAAACAAGATGTAGACTGATAATTGACCATTTAATTTAGCAGTATGGAGATAGCTGAGGACCTTGATAACATCAATTTTCCTAGGGTATTGGAAACCAAAGCTCAAATGGAGAGGACTCAAAAAGATGTGGAAGAAAAATTACTGATTATTGGAAACAATGCAATTGTCCATCAACAGATGAATGGGTAAATGAAATGTGATCTATATATAATGCATATAATATAAGTTTCATATAGGGGTGCCTGGGTGGCTCAGTTGATTAAGCAGCAGACTCTTGATTTTGGCTCAGGTCAAGATCTCACGGTCCTGGGATTGAGCCCCATATCAGGCTCTGTGCTTAGCAGGGAGTCTGCTTGAGACTCTCTCCTTCTCCCTCCACCCCTCCCCCCACTCATATACACTTGCTCTCTCTGTAAGATAAATAAATAAATCTTAAAATACATATGTATTTCATATGTTTCATATAATATATATTATATATTTTATGTATACAATATTTAGAGATTATCATGTATATAATATTATGCATATATTATGTAATACATATTTCATATATCACATATAAATTTCCTGTATATATGAAATTGAATATTATTCAGCCATAAAAAGGAATGTAGTTCTGATACATGTTACAGATGTATTGTACATACCATATTGTATGATCCCACTTACATGAAATATTCAGAATAGGCAAGTTTATTGTGTGGTTACCAAGGACTGGGGGAGTGGAAAATGGGAGTTATTGAGTAATGAGTACAGAGTGTCTGGTTGAGGTGGAAGGCTTTGGAATAGATAGTTGTGATGGTTGCACAACATAATGATTTTAAAATGCCCCTGAATTATACATTTAAAAATGGTTCAAATGGCCAATTTTGTGCTAAATATATCTCTTACCACAATAAAAGTTTAAATGTTATGAATGATCAGCATAGACAAATCTTATAAAGAATTTTTTATAAAATAAGTAGAGATATCAAATGCCCCCTGGATAAGTAAGTATAAGAAAAAACAATCTGGAAAACCATAAAAATAAGAGTATTAAGTGATTATCATAATTAATGACACTTAAGGACAGAACTAAATTATCAATAATGATATTTTGAGCATGTAGCAGTGGAAAAATTTTAAAGATAAACTGGAAGACATGTGAGAAAATAAAGGCTTTCTCCTTGAAAATCAAGATCGCAAAGTGGTATTTTTTAAAAAGGACATAGTTGGCTCTTTGAAAGTAATGGAGAGGTGGGTCTGACTGTATTATATACACATCATCGTGAAGGACAAGAGGTGTGCATTGCATGTTCAATCATCCCACGGACTCTATTGACAAGTGTTTTTATGTGGAGTGAATATATTATTAGGCTTGTGGTTATTAAATTAAAAATACTATGAAAGGTTATTCTAATTAAAAACTCTTCTAGAGGTGAGAAAGAAGTCACTGATGAAGCACGTGCTCAAATCAGTAGTTTAATTCAGATTAATGAATCTATGAAGTAGTCACAAATTAAACAGGATATGAAATAGAAGACATCATCCTTACTGCAGGTCAATAAGAAGAAAACAAAAATTTTTAGATGAAAAATGCCAACAAATTTATGCATTTAATTTTAATAAATTAAAACCAAAAACCAAATGAAAAAAAATTAAGTTCAGGACATAAATGTGTTATGAACACATTTTATTTTAGTAAGTTACATGTTTATGCTTTTGCATGTAGAATCAACCCTGTCTTAATGGATACTTTTTATTTTTCTACCAACTCATGTTGCTCTCACTCAAATTAGGGCCAGAAATATTTGAATATTTGATCATAATACAATGTAGAAATGGCTAAAATAAGAGATGAGCATAGAAGAGAGACACTTAAATCAGAATGTGAACTGAGGAAGGTCTTCCTGGAGTGGGTTATATTTGTCTCAGGTCTTAAAAGATGAGTATAAAACAACTCAAATATAACTTGCATTGTGGAAGGATCTATGTAGCTAAGTCTTAATCCCTATGGGAAATTACAAAGACATCATCTGTGAGTAGTAAGTACCATCTGATAATTGTGGTGTAATGGAAATTCTACTAGGAGAAAAAAGAGCTCAAACGAGATGACTCTACTATTCCTCACATTTTCTTCTTTTAACTTATAATATACTTTCTTATCTGACAGGGTTTTGAGAGAATTAAATGAGAAAATGTGCATGAGCAAAATTGTTCTTTCTTAACGGCTACCTTGGATCTTGCACCGGTTCATTCATTAAAGAACAACTCACCAGCACCTACTATGTGAAAAGGCTCCGTTCTAAGATTTAGTGACACATCAGTAACAGTTTTAGTTATTATATTAATAATATAATATAATAATATAATTTATATTAATAAAATTAAATACTATATATTAATTTTAATTAATTTTAATTAATTTTTAAATTTAATTAATTAAATTTTTAGATTTAATTAAAATTAAAATTAATTTTAATTAATTTTATAATTAATAATTATATTAATATATTATATTAATGTATATTAGATACATTATATATTAACAATATATTAATATATATTAACATGATATATTAATTTTAAACAGAATACTTCCCATTTAGTTCATATTCTTGAAATAGATATCTCTCCTTTAGTCTTTGCCTTGTTCTGATGTCTCTTTGTGAGATTATAATAAAGATCCTCAAATTACCCCCTTTATTTTCTGTAAGAGTCAGAGATATGCTTCCAGCTAAGATTTCCTATGGCTTTTCCACAAACTACAGAGAATGGAATCAACTTCTTAAGTAAGATTTGCAAAACAAAACAAAACAAACAAAAAGGTGGGGGAGAATTAATAGACTTCCCTTTAGGCTCCCCTAAGTGAGGCATCTTTTATACTTCGGTAATAATGACAACAGGGATACATAACACTTACCAAATGCTTATTCTGTGCCAGTGCAGGACCATAAGTGTATACATAATTATACCTGTATCATTTTCTTCAATCCTCACAACTCTATGCCACTTAATACTATTTTATATGTATTTTTAAACTTACTTTCCTAACCTACATAGCTACAAAGTAGCAAAATGTAAATTTTAAACCCAGGCATCCTTAGTTTTTGCTGTAGTGTTCAATGATTCATTAGTTGCGTATTACACCCAGTGCAACTGAACAGAATAAAAAAAAAATCACATAAAAAGAAAAAATAAACCCAGGCATCCTAGAGAGCTTACAGTGTTCTAGCCTCTGAGACTTCTTTCTCTCTTAGGTAATTCCCCCTGATTCTGAACCTTGATGTTAAACATGGCCCAGACAAATGCCCACTCTGTATATTGAGCAGTTGCCCCACCTGCCAATGAAATAAATAAAATATAATGTATCTTTGCTATCCTTGAATCGCATAGATTGTCCTGTGGGAGGTGGGATGATTGGTAGTAAATAGATTATAATTAATTTTCAAGATAAAATGAAATGTAAAGGAGATTGAAAACATACATATATAACTATATAAATGGTATTAAATCATTTGTCATATTTTAATATTTAAGATTTTTATACATATTGACATTTATAGGTAACTATATATCATATATACATAAAATAATTGTACACTTATAATAATAACACTTATGATATGCATATATGCAATAATCTTTCTTCCTCACCTTGTCATAATGACTTTGAACCTTATAATCAAATATACACACAGCACCCTAAACTCACAGTCTCTTTGCAGCAGGGGAAGTCAAGAAGAATAAAATCAAGATTTTTCTCTCCCAGAATCATATGTATGAGTGTATATTCTTATACACATAAAACACAGAATAGCTAATAAACCAGGATAGACAAAAATCCCAGATTATTTTTTGACTGAGCCAGTCTAAATGCTGAATTGCATCCTCATAAGAAGGCATTCATTTGCCATGTTTCACAAAATACTTGCATTATTAATTCTACTTATACTGTCACCGCTATTAATATTGAACACATTTTATTATCGCCAGTACCATCTATTATTCTTCATGTTCATTTGACCATGTAAGTGTGTTTATGTATTTCATATAGATTAATCATCATTCAGCATTTAGCTGATCAGGGAACTGAGACGGAGGTTAAACAGTGTGCTCAGCACCATGCAGCTCACGAGTGGTACTCTCTTTTCAGTTTTATCCACACCCCACATTCGCCTGTCACCATCACCGAAGACCTGCTGCAGTCCACGCACTGTGTTTTACACGTTTTAGTCACTCCTTGGTAAATTACTTATATTTTTAGGTAATACCATCAATGATAATGGTAAACACTTTCATTGTGCTTTAAAATAATCTACCGAGCATATTAGGTTTACTGTCACAAGTAAATTTCTAGAAAAGTTTAAGGGATCGACCCGTTTGTTATCCCAGCGTTGCAAGCAGGAAACGAAAACTCAGAGTAATAAAATGATTTGCAAAACTCCAGGCAGCTGAGTATGACGGTTAAGATTAGAACCTGGGTGTTCTGAATTGTGATGAGACTTACTCTCATTATACCTCACTGACATTTACCAGCCTTACTGAGCTCCCTGCCCAGAGCATTCCACTCTTCTCCTACCTCCCCTGTTTACCTGATTAATGTGTACAGAGCTTAGACAGCTTTCATTTATCTTTTAAGTATTTTTTTAATATAAAAGCTAGCCAAATTAATGAGAGCTTTAGGCTTGATTGACATGTTTATAATCTCTGGGAGTTTGACTTAAAAAAAAAATCCATTCCAAAAAGTATGTGGGTGGAAGGTATTTTTATTGCTAATTTCCAGTTGATAATTTTAGGTAGTCTCGTAGCCAACATTTTCTCTAAGAGAGGCATACATTTTTAAATAAGATAGGCACTTTTAAAAAGAATTTCATTTTGATCAATAAAAACGGAGGTAATTTCTATTTTCAACTCAACATAATTGTTACTCTGGATGTCCCCCTAGGGCAAACAAGGGTCTATTAGGGGAAGGGTAGATACTTGCTTTTGTTAGGATTCTGGTCTTTTGACATTGCCACTCACTCTTAAATTAGCTTTCTCCTTGTACTCATAGAAGGCAGGAAGCTGGCTGGGCAGTGCAGGGTGGTACGTCCTCCTGGTATTCATGAACATGGCATGAGAGCCCCCAGTTTCTGAAATCAAGATGTCTGAGAGTTGATGTGCCCAAGGTTTTCTCTTTAATCAGCTGCAGTCGCTGCACCCTGAACTCAAATCATCCCTGCAACAGGAGTAATCAGGGCAGAATAAAACCCAGGTTATTTTCCTTGGCCCAGTTTATCTTCCCACAGCCACGGGGAAGGTTGCTGCATCAATCAAGTCTCCAAATAAAAAGGTAATTATTTCTTGATTTCTCTGGAGCAGATGCAATGAGAACAAGGTTCCTTCCACCGAGAGCCCCTACTGTGTTGCCAAACAGCGGCAGTTATCTTAGAAGACAGAAGTAATTACTTGCAAGATGTTCTTGCCTTTTTAGGTAGGGCTGAGTGCTAGTCATTAAGATTCACCTGGCATTTGAGCAACTACCATGGGCCAGGCATAATGCTAGATATTTTCATGTGCATTTAGTCATGTAATTGTGCTTAAACGTCTGACCTGGGCGTGCACACACACCTACGTGCACATGTGAACACTGGAAATGTGCATCATCCTCATATTAAAGTAAGGAAACGGGTCAGTGAGCAGGTGACGTGACCAAGGACACAGAGCCTGCAAGGGACTCAGGAGTAGTTCAGACCTGAGTTACCACATCCCATGCTCTTTCTCTACTGCCTTTTCATTATGGACACGTAGTAGTTGGCCACGCCTCTTTCTAATGCAGAGCACACACATTCAGACATACACTACAACAGCCTGTCATCGCCATTTTAAGTACTTATGACAACAGTGCTAATTAATCTCTTTTTCCTAAGTTGGGTCACAGGAAATGAGAGGAACACCCTGAACACCCTGGGTTTTACCCTGAAGAGATATTGAACGATACTTAAAGGATTAAAACAATGCCTGTATTCTTCTTTCAAAATTTATTTAACTCCTGATCTCCTGTAGCCAAATAGGAAATATGTGAAATCTAGTAATTAGCTAAATTCAGCATTCCTTTTCTTTTTGGTGTCACCTGGGAGAAAATATGCATTATATACCTGGCCTAACCATTGAATTAGTGACTGGACTATTGTGCCTAAAAACTACCTAGTTTTGTAGAAGATTGGAAACTTTGATGATTTTCTGATGAAAATTTAATTTTCTAATGACTAGAACCAAGACATTATCAGTATCATAAGAGAAGAAAATGATATAATTTCTGAGGTAATGTGGGTCATTTTGGTTAAAATTAATGAATTTCCTTTTTTTAAAAAGAAATTGTCTTGTATTGTTACTTTTACAGTCAATACATTGACAAAGACAAAAAAAAAGAGCATCATGGATTCTAGACCAGGGTTTCTCAACCTCAGCACTGCCTTTATGAAACGTAATTCTTTGTTGTTCTTACACATTCATTGTAAAATGTTTAGGAGCCTCTCTCTCATCCACCCATTAGATCCAAGTAGCGCCTGCTATCAGTAGTGAAAAAAAGAAACCAAAAACCAAGACATTCCAGACATTGCCAAATGTTCTTTAATGGGCAAAATTACTCTCAGTTGAGAACCATTGATCTAACGATCAGCTCTTGGGTCCAGATCCATCGTTTGCAACTGGACCATGAACTGACTAAATCCACTACTTACCCCTTTAAACACAGAGCTAATAACATGATGGTGTGTGTTGCTGTAGTGTGTACAATGATAAGCTGCCCAGGTTCCAATTCCTTTCCACACATGCTGGAAATACTGCTAGCTGAGAGCTTTCAGCTTGCTGTCCTCATTGGAGTTCTTCAGATGAAGAACATCATCCTGCTCAATGTCCCTTTGCCCTTCTGGGGCAGCATGTATCCAATAGCTGGTCCATGCAGGTAATAAAGGCCCAGTTTCTTTCTTAGATTCAGAACAGATTTGAGGGACCCTCCAGATTTAGTTCTCCCTATGAGTTGGAGGAAGTGTTCATTGAGCTTGGAAATTTCTGCTGTGCCCAATCTTGTTTTCTGTCCTTCCCTTGCACAGTGGTGTACCCAAAATAAATAATTCCCTAATAAAACTCCTGCATGCTGTTCTCCGCATCAGGCCGTTCTTCCTGGGGAACCTGAACAAAAAGGGCTGGTATCCAGATTGGTCTAAGAAAGATGTTTTGCAGTTGGATTTCTTACTGCTCAGAGGGAAAGGGGACCCATCACTGGTGGTAGGTGGAATGCAGGTAGCCCCTGGTACAAGTTAGAGAGTAGTTCTTAAAACTTTCAGTGGTGGGGTGTCTGGGTGGCTCAGTCAGTTAAGTGTTTCATTCAGGTCATGATCTCAGGATTGTGGGATCGAGCCCTGCGTCAGGCTCCATGCTGAGCATGGAACCTGCTTGGATTCTTTCTCTCTCTCCACCCCCACCCCCCCACTGCACTCTCCCTCTCTCTCAAAAAAAAAAAAAAAAAGAAAAGAAAAAAATTTCAGTGGTGGTGAACTGATATGTATACATTCAGAAAAGCAGTGTAAGGAGTTCACCAGGTGATGTGATGTTAAATATTTGAGAAATATTGGGAGCAAAATAGTTATAAAGAAAGTAGAATTGAGTAGCTTTGCTAAGCTTGAGGTATGCTCTGGAAAAGAAAACAAATATGACTGATTAATCTAGTCTTAAAATCTAAGGATGAATGCAAGTTGATATATTGTAATATATAAAAAAAAGGATCTCATTTGTTGCAGCTAGAGCAAAGAATGTTGAAGACCAGACCAAGGTCTCAGTCACAGAGTAGCAGAGCTACAAAGAAAGTTATTTTCTCAACCTAACTAGGTCTGCTATGACATCATCAGAGCTCAAGTTGGGAAGAATGGGACTCTATTTCATGGAATGGGAATATCTGAGTTAATGCATCTGAAAATATTGTATCCCCATATTCCCCTGGAGTCTCTCCCTCTGCACCTGCAGAAGTGCTCAACACACTCCTGTTGAGAGATAACACCTGCCTGCCTCTTTTGCGTAAGGATAACACAGAGACCTCTCCCTTGCATGACAAAAGATTCCACCCTGAGGATGGTCAGTAACCAGAGTGAACTCACAACATAACCCATGTGGTGACATGCTGGGCCTAACAGGAGGGTGAAATGTCCACACCTGCAAGGCTTTAAATGTTTAGCCAACACTTACCAGCAATGGCCAGGAGAGGAAGCAGGAGACTAGATTATGATGTGATCATCAAGGGCTGGATTGTGGGGTAGGGCACATAAAGTTAGATACGGGAATATTGATCAATTTTGAAGCGTTATCCAAGGGTTCAGTCCCCTTCGAAAAAAAGGTAAACACAGAGTTGAGGCATGGAAAAACTACCAGTTTTTCACCCATACTCAGTGAGGTAGAAATGCTAGACTTGTCATTAGATTATGCAGAAGAGGCATAAAAGACTGAAATATATGGGCAAGCTAGAGTGGGTATAATACATAAACTGGAAAATTAGAAACACTGAATTTACTCTCTCTCATTGGAGTGCACTTAAGAGTGTTGACAACATGGACCCCAACATCACTAAGAAGTTCAGTGGTAGGTCTCCACTGTTGGTCATGACTGACTATACGACTTGTCACTGTAGAATTGGGCTCATTAAAAACAACAGAGATGGGGGTATCAGTTAACTGTGAGGAGCCAGGGGGATATGATCATCACAATAAAAGTAGAATCTGGAGTAGTCACTGAGGGGATCTGACTTGCTGAGAGTTATGAATGGCTAATGGACTATGGCTTCCTTAGATGTAAGTTTGATGGGCAGCCAATAAGGCTAATGCTTAGTCTGTATAACCAGGTATGCCGAGGATGGATATTAGGAGGTTGTGAGCAACTATTTCAATAAAACCAAACAAAACTATCACCCTTCTCTCAGTTTCTGTACCAAAGCCAATTTTGGACACAGAGCCATTTGAATGAAGAAGAAGGTGGGTCCCAAGAAGAAGGACCCTGTAATGCTATGCAAATAATGACACCCTCAAGTCCGTCCTCAAAGGGATTTGGGGCACTTCATTTAACTAACTACATATTTAAGAAAGGGGACCAAACATTTGAAGGACTTCTGTGCATGGGGGTCTGAGAAGTGATACTCAGAAACTTGAGGCATCATCCTGGGTATATCCAAGCTGGATAATAAGTGGAGTCTAGTCACAGGTCAGCCTATGTGGGACCATTTGTCCTGGATGCCTCCTTCACCAGTACTGACACCCCTAATTTTTGTCCTGTGTGCTTGGAATTGACACGGTAGCTGCCACAACCTCTACATTCATTTTTATGCCTGTGGAGTAAGAGCTAAAATAGTGGGGAAGGTAAAATACAAAGAAGCTTTTGAAACTGCCTCTTACCCTGACCAAAAATTAAACCACATACAGTATCGCATGCAGAGGGTTGGTGGTCCCCATTATATGTCCATTTAATCCAGCAGTCTAGCCCCTGATTCTTTCAAGATGAGAATGGAGTACTGAAAACTCAACCAAATAGCAGCCCCAGTGGCATGCACCTGTAGTACTGTCTGATGACTGATGAGCAGCATGCGGTAGATCTGAGGTAAATCTGCCATTAGATGTTGGCATCAGGAAGCAAGATGTTTGCACCCAAGTGATTCACTCAGGCATATTGTATCCTCTGGCCCAATTTTGATGGTAAAAGGACAAGGGCAATGGCGATGGCCTAAGAAGGGCATGATGACCACTGGCTCAGGTTCCTTGAGGCTTAGGATGTGGGTCATGTCACCAGGTTAGCAGAGATGCTAGCTGAGGAAGAAAAAAATAGAAGAGGATAAATATGATAAGTACCAGCTGTGCTCTAAAACCAGCTAGAGGATGTAATTTTTTCCATTAACTTTCCTTTACCTTTTAAGTTTCTGCTGAGAAAATGGGCCCCTCGAATCCCGGGTAGTCTGTCCTGTGTGTGTGTGTGTGTGTGTGTGTGTGTGTGTGTGTGTGTGTGTGTGTAGGCTTCTATGGTGCAAGGGCTGGACTTCAGTGGATATTTTGATGCAACACCTAGCTCCCTCAGGAATTAAGGACTTATTCTCCCAGGTGTTTAGAGTTCTATCAGCAGACAGTGCTCACCTGTTAGCATCCCTTAGAGACAGTCATCTCCCCCAAGGTTAAGTCCACTTCCTGGGCAGCCTCCGTCCAATAAGTAGTCAGCATCAGGGTATAAAGGCCCAACCCTCCCTCTAGTTTGGCCCCACTCTGAAAGGACATCCCTGACTGATCGAGAGCTTCACTTGGAGTCAGGTAAGTTTTTATTTTATTTTTTTTCCTAATTGAGACTGCCTTTTAGCACAACATTTTTTATGGCTAACTCTATTTCCCATGGGTGTTATCCCAAAAGTGCTCCCTAAGAAATCTTTTGCGTGCTAATCTTTCTCTTTGGATCAACTTCCCAGAGAACTTAATCTGAAGTAGATACCATACTATCAAAGCTTTCTAGTGTATGAACTCAGAACAGTATTTTATGATTTTCTTTTTTTATTCATAACTATTCTTAGTACAGCATATTACAGGTGATGAATATATATATTGAATGAGTCTAGTTTGTGGGAATTTTCCATTTAAACAGTAAATACAAACACTTAAGGAAAACTGTCTGGATCTGAGTCACCTGTCTTTTTTCCACTATGTCACTTTGCATACTGACATCTATAAACACAAACAGCTCAGGTTACTTTAGCATGCATTGTTCTTCAGAACAATAACACAGTGTAGCATTTAATTTAGTCAAGAAATCCCACCTTGAAATTGACACTATAAGGGAAAACTAAGGTATTGTCCCTGTCCTAAGGAGGTTCATAATGTAGCTTCAGAAGACAAACTAAAACATAGCTAACTACAATACATTGTAATGAAGTTAACCAAGGGTCGTGAGAACAAAGTATCAAGGACAAAAAGGAAGAACAATTAATAATTCTGCTTTAAAAGTACTTTGTGGTTTTAACAGAGAAAGGGACGTTAGTCTAGATATAGTAGGATATAGAATTGTTAAATGAAAAAAGAGTAAAGAAATCCCAGTCAACAAAGAAAATAAACAGGCATTCAAGAATATGGCATATTTAGGAGTGGTAAAGAATGGAGTTGATAAAGCACATGGGTTTAGAAGAGTTGAGTGGCCTGTAGGGCAGAGGGGGCCAGCCTATCCAAAGAAGGATTTTATTAATATTTGTTGGCACTGGGAATTATCAGTGGGATTTTATTAAATCATTCTATACCTGAATGATGTATAAGAGCTTTTAAAAGCTTGATTTGGAAGACTAATAATCTGCCCCATTAGTTCAGGGAAAAGGTGATAAACGTTAGGATTTCTGAGGTGAGGAGTGTTTATCTACAAAGCCTAGGGCCTGACTGAAGCCTGAATCTGGGAGGGGAGCTTGGTCAATAAAGATCTCTAATCACTGTGTCCTACACCTGAAACTAATGTCCACTGTACTTTAAAAATAGAGAAATGCAAAGGATTCAAACTGAGGCACTTTAGGATTTTTTTTTTCCCCTTCATCTGTTTTCACTTTGAGGCCCTTTAAATTTGAATTGCATGGCAATATGGAGGGTTGATGTCCAGGTCAATATTCCAAGTTAAAACTAAGTATCAATGTGTAGATTGGTTCTAACACATGCACAGCGCATTCACTTTATGTGATGAGTCAATGTTTGGGGTTGGATGAGACCCATAGAAAAGTATATAAATTTAAGAGGACTAATACTAGGGAACAATAATCCTACACATTATAGGCATAATGAACACTGGGGGTGGATAGAAACATGTCGACATTTAGGAAAGGCAGCAAAAGCAGGATGCATTAAGTTGAACAGATGAAAACCATATGGTAAATTTGAGTCCCAATAGAACTGTACTTGGAATATATAGAAGTGTTAACCTCACCAACTAATACTCCCAAATTGGTGAGAAAAGTATTTAATATGTTGTCTACCAAAGCTGCACTTAAGGGAAAAAATAAAAATTGTCAAGTTCAGAAAAGCATATGCTTAGAAGTTTAAAAAAAAAAAATCTTAAGGGGATATCAGTAAGCTAAAACTAGGCACCTAATGTGGGAACAGCACCTAAAATAGGAAGAGGAGGAGGGGGGAAAAGGGAGAGGAAGGAAAAGGAAAGAGGAAAAAAAAAAATCATTCCAGGGCAAAAATCCAAGTAAGCAAATATTTAGCCAGCTCAAAAGAGAAAAGAGAAGGAATAGTCGATGAGGTAGGAGAACATCCAGAAGAACATAGCATACTGGACTTACAAAGGTAATTTGGAAAAGAAGCTTCCCCAAAGATCAGACTAAATTAGATCTGAAAAATGCTAATGTCAGTGAGAGTTCTCAGTGACATGTTGATAATAACAGCCCGAAGGGATCTGCAGAGAGATTTGGAATCAAAGGCAATGTGACTGGTATGAAACATCAGTTGGTTGGGTGAGGGGTCTTTAGTCCTGATCTACTCCCAGCACTGTCTTAGGGAGAAAGACGGTGCACATAGAGCTAAAAACCTGTTCATGTGAATCAAAGACGATCTCCAGTGGAGCTAGGCTAGGACATTTAGAGCCATTCCTGAGCTACAAGAGTCAAGGTTACAAAAATAACCTTGTTATTTTACTATTACTATTACTTTATTGTAAACGTACTGCTGAGCAATACGTTTTTGTTTTTATGCCCACGACATGACATTGGCTCCCTATGAATCCAGTGCCAAAGAATCAAAAAAAAAAAAAAAAATATTTAGAATAAAAGGACTAATCCATCTACCCCCAACCACTTTTTGTTTAGTTTTCAAGACCTTTCTTTTTTCCTTTGGAAGCTAAGAAAACTCACTCCCCATATTCCAATTACTTCATCTTACCACACAAGATATAAAGGGATAACATGGAGATACTATAGCAAAATAACGCTTTGAAAAATAAAACATGCTCTAGTATTTTGGTCAATAAATGTTCTTCTAGTTTTATTGGAAGCCAAGAGATAATATCCTTATCAGGATTTTTTTTTTTTTTTTTTTTTTTTTTTTTGTGAAGGATCACTGGAGTCATCTTTAGATTAAGATTTTTTCTTTTTTCTTTTTAAGTTCTCTCTATACCCAGTGTGGGGCTCGAACTTACAACCTGAGATCAACAGTCAGATGCTTTACAGACTGAGCTAGCCTGGCGCCCCTGGAAACATCTTAGATCTAAAAACCATTCTTTAAAAAATCAACATACTCGTATGCTAAGGAAAATGAGCCAGTGGAAAAGGATCAAGATTCAGTATTCTGTAAGATCATGTGTGAAGTTATGGAAGGAAGGAGGAAAAATGGATGGGATCAGAAAGCCAGTTAGGAGGCTAACTCTGAACAGCAAAAGAAAGTCTCTTTATGCCAGGATAAATAAGGACCAAAAATAATTTAAAGGATTTGATGCCCTTTACCTCTAATTTCTGTTAAGTGCATGAAAGGGATGTATGTTAAAACCTCAAAATAATTCAACTACTTCTCACTGACACAGTACCTATTTGGTTGTGACTTTTCCTTTATACGTACTGTCACAGACTCCAAGTGGGGAGATGCAGACACTAAGAAAACCCATTTTTCAAATGGATGACATTTCCTGTGAGTCTATAGAATTCCAAAGCAATGAATGGCTACAGTATATTAATGAGCTAGTTCAGTCTTTCTTATGAAAGCATGACTGAGCTGCAGTGTGGGTGGATTTATGCTCCTCATCCATTTCAATGTCGAGTAGTCCAGCCACAACAAAGGGTAATAAAGACCATTTGAGTAGAGATTAAAAGTTCCCTAGGGTCAGAAGTATTTGGTTGCATCTTTAGAGATGGTCCATCACCAGGGTGATTCGCCACGAAGAAACCTTCATTTGTATTTGTTATAGCCTTCTGAATTGGAGCCTAACCTGTCTAGACTCCTATGTCACATTGAGAGGGAAAGGGGAATATGCTATTGATCATAGAACAAATAAAAATACTTATCATGCATGTACTAGATGTCACCTATAAAATTGGATTATAAGCGACTATCTTCTATACCTGGGCATTATATGAAATGGATATAACTTGAATATATGCTGATTAACTTGGAAAATTTAATTCATAAGTGTCCATGTTGTCTCCGATTTTTAAAATATTCATAAAAGTGGGTCTGTACATGTTATGTTTTCCCATGAAATATTAGATGTGGCTAAATCACCTCATTGTGTAAAAAACTGTGGAGAATAGCCTTTACCATGATGACCCTGCAAGATGCAAATGTCAGAAAAGATTGCCAAACTTTATATGCATCGGCACCATTTTTGCTAGATACTGGTTATATGACATTTATTCTGTAGGATCCAACTGATCCTTTCTTCTGGGATGCTTTCTGCTGCAAGTAATAGAAATGCAATTCAAAGTGTGTTAGATCTTATTCAATAAGATCAATAGTGAAGATCTCTTTACTTGTGGTATTTCAGGTCTCTGCTCTGCTGCTTTTTGATTCTCTTGACTTTGGACTTTCTGTGTATTGGCTTCCTGCTCAGGGTGATAGCAATTCCAGGCCATATTTTTCCAAAATGTCAATAATTAGAGGGATAAGATACTTGTTCTTTTAGAAAAGAGAGCCTATTATAGAATTCTTCTTGAATTCAATTGACCAGCATTGAAGCTCAGGCCATTTTAAGTTAATTACCTTAAAAAGAAAAGGATAGACTTAATTTTCATCAACTAATCAGGGTCTAATTCTGGAGCTGTTAACTTGGGCACTTTTGCTAGAGTCCTACATGAAGGGGTGGATAGCTGAATAAAATGTTGCTCCCTATGGGATAATTTTTTTGGAGAGCACTGCAGGAACAATGGTACAATGGTGAACATATCTCCTGCTATCAGGAAGCTTCCTCCAATTCCTCCAATCCTACCATTGCATGTAATGTCCCATGTCCCATTACATCACTTTCAACCTTCTCACTGGTCAATAATTCCTTCTCTTCCTTCCCCTCTATAAATGAAATAGACTTCATTATGAGCATCTTCCCAAATTGAACTCTGCTACTTGCCAAGACCACATTATCCTTACATTACTCAGCATACTTTCACACCTTTCTTCACCCCACATTCAACAAATTGATCATTAAATTGTAACCACTTATCCTGTACAACATTGGAATATATCTCTATATTACCAAAAATTGTTCTTGTAGTACTGCAATTGCCCACTAAATGATCAATGGTAATCTTTGTCGACTCTGATCCTTTAAGGAAGGACGACATAGCAGTACACAGAACAAACTTATAAAGGGAAATAAGGGTGGAAAGAATATAAAAGGGTTAAAAGAAACATAGAGCATGTTCTGTGAAAAAAGTTGGTATGTGTTTGGGTACAAAATACACAATTTCACATTTATGTTTATATGTTTGCATACAAGAAAAATGGAAGTTTCCCATGTAAAGTAAGTTAAAATAATGGAGGAAAAACACATTTACAATAAAATTTACTCCAAAGCCTTGTCATTTTTTTTTTTTTAAACTGTGAAGTGTTGGAACAGGATCCTTACAATATACGAGGTCATCAATGAGCAATGGCTGTTATTTTCTTTGGTGGTAGTTTTCTGAACTGCAGTCTTGCCCACAACCTCGTTTTTCATCAATTATCCATGGACAGTGCTCCGCTGGTCACTGTGGTGCCCTAGCCTTTGGTCTTTGTCTAGTGGCCACTCTGACTCTGCCCTGACTTTATGCCAGCAAGTTGGCCCCACTTAACAGCCCAGGATGGTGCATTTGATGGCTCCGAAGAGTCTGATTTTATGAAAAAAATCACAGCTGGACAGTTTTCTCATGCTGACTCTGTCACTTACTATGGGAGTCCTCATTAAACAAACCGTTTTCATTTCTCTGACCTTTCCTGAAGCCATCCATGTGTCTGGAAAACAGGCATCAAAATCTTCCTTCACTCTCAGGTATAGATTAAATGATATTATGTACTGGGAGGTAAATACTTTGTAAACCATGGTTTGCTGAATAATTGTGAATATTGTTTCAGGTCTAAGGCCGCTGGGAACACTGGATTAGTGAGGATATTGACGAATCATTCTTACTAGAAATACAGGGTTTTAAGTTTCTGCAAGCGTCTGATCACATTTTGATCACATGATCAATACATAACTTTGTCTTCTGTGTTTCTGTGATATCTAATTATAATGTTTTATTAACATTGAACTCACAGCCCACAACACTAACTCATGCCTGAATGAAACTTATCTAGTACATATATTTTCCCCATGAGGCACATCACCCCATCCTTGTGCTTGGTAACACAATGCAGCACTTTAGCGCTATGCTTGAGAGAGACCGGTCTAAACCGTGAAATCACAATAACAGGTGCAAACATGGAAGAAAGGTACGAAATCATGAAAGACACTTGTTTGTAGTCTAAGAGCTAGAATAAGATTGGTCATCCTGGTTTGACATCAGCTGGGAATGCACATGCTGGGTGACTCAAGTGTTTTGCAGCTCTGCATATGTCCATGCACTGAAAGTACCCTGGGTATTTTTGGGGTACAAATTTTAGCTTCTGCACTAATTTGAAAGTATGGACTCCATGAATAATGAGAATGGACTCTAACCCTATGTGAGGGGCAGGTATAATTCCTGCACGGGTAGCGGGTATAGGATGGTTATGTTTGCCTTCCCTTGACTTCAGATTCCTGTCTGGAGCCCAATATTAGTGTACCTTCTTTCTATTGATGTATCAGCCAGAGTTCTCCAAAGAAACCATGACTGTGGGAGGTGTGTGTGTGTGTAGACAATGGTGAAATTCCAGTCCAAAAGCTGGCAGGCTTGAGACCACAGAGGAGCCAATATTTCAGTTCAAGTCTGAAGGCAGGAGAAGACTAATGTCCCAGCTGTTGTAAGGCAGGAGGAATTTCCCTGTCCTTCCCCCCCTCAAAATATACCCTAACACATGTACCCAGAATAATTGACCAAATATTGGCCACTGACCATGGTCTAGTGAAATCCTAAAAGTAACCACCACAATTGGTATTTTCTTTTTGTGTATATCTTCTGAAAGAATATATATCAGATAAATGTATATTATAAAACTTAAAGCCCTCTATGGTGTTCCCCTGCTATCAAAGCCCAGAACCCTATTTTGGCAATGTTCTCTTCCTTGGATTCCGTACCTTCCCTAGATACAAGATATGGCTTGGTGCTCTGCACTCATGATCTCATGATTGTGAGGCTCTGCCGCCTCATCCTCACATAACCTAAGGGTCTCAGGGCGCCTGGGTGGCTCAGTCGTTAAGCATCTGCCTTCAGCTCAGGTCATGATCCCAAGGTCCTGGGATCGAGCCCCGCATCGGGCTCCCTGCTCCGCGGGAAGCCTGCTTCTCCCTCTCCCACTCCCCCTGCTTGTGTTCCTGCTCTCGCTATCTCGCTCTGTCAAATAAATAAAATCTTAAAAATCTTAAAAAAACAAAAAACTAAGGGTCTGAAAGGCTGAAAAGAGCTAACATTTTATTGAGTGGTCACTCATCTGTCACTATAGGACAGATGCTCCTACAGCTATCTCATTTAACCCTTCTAGCCATAAATGATAGGTACAATTAGTAGCACTGTTGTAAGGATGAGCCAGAAATGTAGAGAAATTTGCTAACCCAAACTTATCTTGGAAACTGCTCCATCCTGGGGGGTGCCTGGGTGGCTCAGTGGGTTAAGCATCTGCCTTCGGCTCGGGTTGTGATCCCAGGGTCCTGGAGTTGAGCCCCAGGTCAAGCTATCTGCTTGGTGGGGAGTCTGCTTCTCCCTCTGCCTCTCCCCTCCTGTGTTCTCTCTCTCTCAGATAAGTAAATAAAATCTTAAAAACAAAACAAAACAAAACTACTCCATCCTGGATTAAACACACTTGTTCTGACTTCAAATCTTGTGTTCATATCTGTTCTGCTCCACTGCCTCTAATGGACCAGCCCTGCTTTCTACTGATTTTTTTTTCATTAGAAGGGATTAAACAAATTGAAATATTTGGAATATAGCAAATGATTAGATCAGGTATTTATGGAACGTGTAGAGGTAGTTTTCTGGGACATCAGACAAATGGCTTGCTTATATATAGCTTCTATGGAAAATTCCAAGTCTAGCTGTTGGAATGAAACAAGAGTTCCAGTCCACAAAAATGGTTTTTGTTCCCAATCTGATGCAGTCTGGTGTGATCATGGTGCCTTTCAAAGAGATGACAAACATGGGGTACAGCTCATGCCAATTTCAGCCAAATCATCTCTGCCCTTTTGCAGTTTATCTGTGAAAGTCTAATTTCACTTGAGAAGTCAAATTTCTTTAACTGCAATATATTTTTCCAGTTTTTTTAAACTGAAAAATACACTTAGTTTCCGTTTTAAATCTATGTGCTAGAATGAGACATTTTATTCAGCTTTAAATCATAAATGACTAAAATTTGAATTTTGAAATACTATAGGAAAATATATCAGCCAAGCAATGTACCATGAAGAAAATAATGGACTGAACAACTGAAAATGTAAGCTATTTAACTTCTCTGTCATTCAAAAGCAGGGGTGGTGAGATGCACACAAGAGGTTGAGTGGGCAAGACATGAACAAATCACAATATTGGGAGATTAGGAGTTCCTATCACTGTTGCTTTTGTGTGAATATTAATAGCTTCCTTCTTAAGATCACAAGAACCCTGGTGACGTGATTCCCCTACCTAGTTCTCTCTAGTCTCCCCAACAGGCTTCCCTATACATCCTAGGTCATTCATAATGAATATTGTCTGGACCTTTAACCTTATGTTTTGCCTCTGGGAATCCTTGCGTTTTGTTTTTTCTTTGTATCGGGTGACATCCAACCTGAATCACCACTTTGGTTATTTTTATGACCTCCTTTGGCATTTAGCCCAAACGCCACATCAGTGAGGGGCTCGCTGATTGGCCCAGATTTTGAAGGAGTTACTTGTGTTATCTGAGAGCTCAGAGCTTATACTTCATTATTTTGGAGTTTAAATACCTTTTTCTATATTCCTATCATGCCCTCACTAAAACGCCTTTGAAATAATAGCCACATTCTGCAAGACACTGTGTAGATATTTCTTGTTCTTTCAATTCATTTATTCAATAACTACTTGTTGAAAGACTTTGTGCAAGCATTCTTTCAGGTTCTAAGGGACACAGTAGTGACAAAACCAACAAAACTCTGGATTTCACATTCAAGTGATTGCAAATGCATACCGATGTAGACAAGTGTTAACAGGAACATTCAAAAAGGAAGCGGATGCTAACTAAAGGAAGCAAATGATCAGAGTGTAGATTGGCTTGAGGAAATTTCTGGAACCAGCAACTAGAAAAATGACCAACATCTTTTCTTTGTTTTCCTTTGTTCTATCCAGAAAGTCTGACTTAGTTTTTTTTTTTTTTTTTACATTCTTTCTCACAGCTATGGATTTTTATGTGGCCCTGTAAATAACCACCCACATGACCCAGAAATATCCAGAAATCGAATCTCCTGTTTTTTGCCCATTCTAAGAGA
Organism: Phoca vitulina; assembly: GCF_004348235.1. Taxonomy (NCBI): domain Eukaryota; kingdom Metazoa; phylum Chordata; class Mammalia; order Carnivora; family Phocidae; genus Phoca; species Phoca vitulina. The sequence continues at coordinate 9,891,555 of NW_022589745.1, read as the reverse complement.
ATGGTCTTTGGTTGCACTAGCTTGGTCAACTTTTGACTTGTGGTTTATCAACTATGACCAAGGCTGCTACCACCACTATAATCTCATAAATTAGAAGATTAAAAAAAATGAAACTACAGAGAGCTCTGAATTCTCTTGACCTCAGAGTATCCATATGGCAACAGGTTTTATGTCAATTCTGATTCCCCTCTGTACCTGATAATCAGGTAAAAACAGTTTCCCTTTGGGATGCTAACTGCTGCATGCACCCACTTGGCTACTCCTAGTTTTAAAAATTAAAGGCAATGTAGGTGACTTTGTTTCTGGTTGGAAAATGATTTTGTAGGACTTAAAAGTAATGAAAGAGATAACAGGGAGTAATTTAACTATAATACATAAAGTATTTTGAATAGATCTATATAAACAATATAAGGTACAAGATGTGTGTCCATGGGACTTGAGAAATCTCATCTAGCTATTTTGAGTTTCCATGAACTTATCTATGAAAACTTCATTATACAATGCATATTTATTTCACATTTTCTATGTGAAGTTTTCCAAGTACTGGGAAAAAAAAACATTTTCCTGCTTTCTTGACGGTGTTTTTGTGAAGATCAGGCAAAAAAAAAAAAAAAAAGAACAATATAAATAATTTATAAAGTACATAAAAAGGGAAGTGATGACTATGAAACAAGATAATGTTTTTAAAAGAATGTTGCAAATTCTAAAGCATGGCTATATCTGCAGTGTATTTATCAGGCTTTCTGGGAGATTACACAAAAGATCTGGGGCAGTATCAGCTAGCCATCTTGTGGAGTCTGAAGGAATTAGAAGATAGAATCCCTTTTCCTGCTGCATTCATTTTTGCTTGATTTTATTATGTATATCCTGAGCCCTGCTTTATATTTACAAGGCTCGCTGGTCCTCCCTACTCTGTATGCTTCCTTGGGGAAAACCTGAGGAACAACAGCCAAAGTTTTGAGCGTTTGCCCACCCTTGTAAGAGGTAGCAGGGTAGCAGGAACGTACCAGGTGTCCATTACTGATTTGAAGTCACTGCATTTGTATTCTTCCCTACATGCTGAGTTCATTCTTATAAATAATACTTGCTGTATGTAGTTCTTAGCCCCAACAAGTAACATCTGGAACTTTTTGGCTGAATAATATACAGCATATCATTCCTGAGGATATTTTTTTATCTAAGAATCTATATTTTTAATCAAATAAAAGTAAACTGTTGGATTAAATATTATAGCTTGAGTGCTTAGACTGGGAAACCCATGAAATTGCTTTACATCTAGAAGCCAGTGCTAACTTCTTACAACATATTGCAAATGGTAATTAGAATGTAAACAATAATATGAATTAAGTGAAAATGCTCTTCCCATTAACTAACCTTTTCTCCATTTTTGCCTTATATGTCAACTGCCCTATTGCATACTGACTGGTCACTGCTTATTGTTTTAGACTCAAGCCAAAAGTCCTGTCCTACTGGACTTCTTCCCTGACTTTCTCTCATTCTGGTTCTATTCCTTATCTCATTATCTTAGCACTTAGCACAGCTGTTGGCTTATGGAGGTAACTGGTGAATGGATTGTGTTTACAGCACTGTGGTAGGCAGAACAATTCCCTAAACCCTCCCCTCCAACACACACCACACACACACACACACATCCACAGTTTCATCCTCAGGAACTGTGAAAATGTTAGTTCACATGGCAAGGGAGAAATAATATTGCAGATGAAAATAAGTGTTCTCATCACCTGAATTTGAGATGGGGAAGATTATTCTTAGGCTCCATATAATTTCAAGGGTCTTATAGGTGAAAGGTGGTGGCAAGAAGGTCAGTGTCAGAATGGTTCAGTGTGAGAAAGTCATGGCTGGCTGTGCTGGCCTTGAAAATGGGAGGTTGGCAGGAGCTAAGGAATACAGACAGCCTCTAGAAGCTGCAATAAGCAAGGAAGCAGACTGACCTCCAAGCCTACAGAAGGAATGATGCCCTCCCAACACCTTGATTTTTAGCCCAGTGAGGCCCGTTTTCGACTTCTGATCGCCAGAACTGTTGAGCATTACACAACACAAATTTTTAACCTTGAGTTTGTGCTAATTCTCTATGGCTGCAATAGGAGACTAACACACCATAATATAAATAAAAGGGGTTTTGTTTCCTCTGTATATGAATAGCTAGGTTTTCTCCAACAGGGATGAAGTCATGTGCAATGTCTTTCAATATCTAAGGAAGTATGATCTAGTGAAAATACAGTGAGTTTAGAAATTAGATGGCTCTGGAATCCTAGCTAGCAGAGGACATTTGTGACCTTGGGCAAATCACTAAGCTACTAAATAGTTTGGTTTCTAGAGATGATCTGCATTTCACAGGGGTATTGTGAAGATTAAAAAGAATATGTCAATCATCTGCTATGTGCCACAGTATACAGTTGGAATAAAATAGGTGTACCACAGTGGAGATCATCCCTTTGTGTAGTGAATGCCATAAGGCATAAGCACTAAACGAGTAACGAGAGTTCTGATGAGCTTTCTGGAGGACATCAGTACTGACGTTGGCCTTGCATGAAGGGAAAGGTTCACCTTTGTGAATCCAGGGGAAGGCAGGGCACTCCAGCCTTTGTCACACTGTGTTCAGTAGAAGGCAGGGGGTGCTGCTGCCCAACAGAGCTTCAGGCAGCGTCATCAGGTGTCAGCAGGTGTGGGCTCTGGAGCCAGGCTGCTTTGAGTCCCGGCTCCACACCTCCGGACCATGACAGCTTCGGTTCACTGTGTAAACCCTTTCTGCCTTGGTTTGCTCAACTGTAAAAGGAAAGGTAGCACTGAGAATTTATTGTGTAAATATGTCTAAAACACATATTCAAGCTCGATAAAGTAATACCTACTGTTCGTGTTACTTATAGCACATATGTGGGGATGTTAATGTGAGGAAGGTGTTCCGAGATGCTTTGCAGCCAAGCTAACTGGAGCAGAAGCTTCTTTAAACCTACAGGAAAATGTTTCCAGTGGAGGACTTTCAGTACTCTTAGGGGAGTGGGCAAGAGAGTTCAATGAGAGTTCAAGTTCAGTGAGAATAAAAATTATATCTTGCTGCTGTTGCAGTTCACCAGTTTATCCCTAAACCCCACACAATGTCTTGTCCATAGGAGTACTCTTTAAATACCTACTGATGGACTGTACCCGTCTAAAGTCCAGACTATAGCATCCAGTCATTTATCAGTCCTATTTTGTGTATAAACTGGAACGTAAGGAGCCTGAGTGAAACATTTGAGGTCTTCCAAATCAAGCCAGGTAAGCCATAGCCTAAATTACCCCGGGGAAAGCGTCTGTACTGTTCCACCACCTGCCTGTGTGACTTTGCGTGAGTGCTTCCAACTCACTGGGTCTCAGATTCTACCTTTCATGAAATGAGAAATCTGAGTTCTGTTCTATTTTGATTTTACAAAATAACATAACCTAATCATGATTATGGAAACTCTAGTTCAGATCCTATCTCTGTGTCTCCTCCGCATAAATGGATACTGATCCATAGTCCATGCTGAATGAGCCCCTTCCTTATTTCTCAGCCCTAGCTTATGGAGGGTGGCTTACAGGTACAACGGTATTCCATTGAGTCCTGGGCTGAAGAGTAAGAGGTTTCATTGAATTGATTCCATGGCTTGTCTCTTCAGGACTCTTATTATTTAAATGGAATTGTCTTGTTTCTGAAACTGGCATTTTACAAATAAACTCTGTCATCTTAGTGCCACACAGAGCATTATATCACCACTCATACGTCATTTTTCTCAGGGAATGATATCCGTATCAAGGTGTATGGTAAGAAGATATAAATCTTTCTTCCAGTAGGCTGAATAAAAATTTAAAAAAGAGTAATGATTCTATGAGATTGTTGCATAAGAAAAATGAGGCTGGGTTATTTAGGCAGGGTTGATTAGAAAGTAGAAAACAATCATTTGCTGCAGTTCCTGATTTATGGTACCCTCTTAGTGCATACATTGGGGTTATTTGCTCCAGAAGGAAACTGTAGACTAATTCATAATTCATAATATTTAGAAATATGCATATGATGAAGTAGCTAGTAGTAATAGGGGAATAGGAAAACAGATATCCCAAGGCTTTCTCTACTGTTTTCAGGATGTTGATGGTACTGTTTTTATTATCATAAGTGTGATTTTAATGCTTATCAATGCCTCTTTTTCATAATGGCTATATAAGATACCATAGGCATAATAAGAATTAGGAAAACTGGATTTGAGACCAGCTCTTCCAGTCTCTGGCAATGAAATGCATTCTCTTAATTTCATGAACTTCACTTTTCACATCAATAAAATATGCCTAATATAGTATATACAAAAGCACTTTAAAATGATAGTGTCATACCACAATTATTAGCATGTGAATGTTGGTTTAATACTACTAAAGTGTAGTCCTTTTCAAACATGAAAAATGTGGGCATTTATTGTGATCTCCAAAGAGTGTCTTTTCAAGCATGAACTATAGATACTGACCTGGATGGTTGGTTGATTTTTTTTTTTTTTTTTGGTAGGTTTTCTGGTAACTCTGTCTCCTATTTCCTACTCTCTGGTGATTCATTTTGGTCCAGCACAGTATTAGGTTTTTTAGACTGTTCAAAATCTTCTAAGCCAGATTATCTAAAGATGTTTCAGAAAAATTAAATCTGTTAAAATGAGCTATCGCATTAGATAGACATAAATTTATATACTACCTCTACCACGTAATCCGTGCGTGATCACAGAAAGTGTAATCTTTGTGAAGCCTCACAATATTACAGGTCCCAACTTTGTTATTTAGATTTTGCTTTTATATCTCCATAGACCTTTGTCCTAAAAGTTCGTAGAACTTTAAACCTGAATCTGTTCAGCCTCATTAACTCTGAATCACTCTGTGATGCATTCCTGTATTCTTCCACCATTTCGTTACTGATGAGGTATAAGGAATTATCACTGCAGCATGAATTCCCAATTACTGCCACCATCTTATATTCAGACACTGTTGGTGAGCCATCTCTGGGTTAGAAAGGCAGAACAGAGCATTAGTCATGTAAAGACGTACAATAACAAGCTTAAGGAGGTTTAATCTCAGCCTCCTTAGGGTAGGAAGTGTCCGGGAGGAGTTCATTTTACTGTGCATCCATCTCTGAATATTTTCATGGAAACAATCATTTTCGGTTCACCCAGTTAGGAATCTGGTTGTCGTCATTTTTCTGATGTATTGCCTGTGTATGACAGCCACCAACAATTGACTTTGAACTCCTACCCCCACAGTTGGAGAGAATTCGGTGTTTGTTAAATTTTCCCTATAAGATGCTGCTTAAGAGTGCACGTGTGCATACCCAAACACACTTGTTCAGTGTTGACAGCAGGAATTGGTTTATATATTTCATCTAATTTAAAATTCACAACCTGGCATGGTAAGGGTTATAATCCCTATATAATTTATCATAAGTTAACACATGAAAGAAGTAGACTCAGCACCCATAGCCTTCTGATTCCAAATATGTAGGTGTGTCCTTAAAAAATAAAACTGATTGCAACATGCTAGGAATCCAAATCGAGTCAAGAGTCAGCTAGGTGATGCTTTCCTTCAGTCAGTTTGTACTATTGACAAAAAACCTCTATCAGATGTTTGTAATAGGAAATGCACAGGAAGCTAACACTGCTGTCATTAAGTACAGGTTCTCCCATGTCCACCCTCACCCCTTGCTTTATTTAGTGCCTGCAAGATTGCTCAGCTACGTAGATCATTTCTAGTTTGGGAGTCCAGTATCCCTGATTCTTGTATCAGTACCTTTTATACTAATGTAACACCAGTTTGAATTTTGGGGCTGATAACAAAAAACATATGTTTTCTTAGAAGTGATTTATCTGATGTCCTGGCCCAAATTTTTGAAGATCATCTTCTCCATAGTGAATATCTTCACTCCTTTTCTGAAAATCACTTGACCGTAATGTGAAGGTTTATTTCTGGATTCTAAATTCTGTGCTATTGATCAATATGCTTATTTTCATGCCAATAACACACTATCATTTCTGCTTCATGGCTAAGTTTGAAATCAGGTAGTAGAAGTCTTCCCGCTCTGTTTTTCCTTTTCAAAATAGTTTTGATATTTAAGGGCCTTTGCATTTGCATATAAAATTTGAATGAGTTTATGAATTTCAACAAAAATATATGCTGGGGGAGGCGCACAACTGGGTGGCTCAGCTGGTTGAGTGACCGACTCTTGTTTTTGGCTCAGGTTATAACCTAAGATATGCAAGATCGAGCCCCACCCCCTCCGCACCGGGCTCTCCACTCACTGTGGAGTCTGCTTGCTTCTCTCTCTCTCTCTCTCTCTCTCTCTCCCCCTCTCCCTCTGCCCCTTCCCCTGCTCATGTGTGTGAGTGCGTGTTCCCTCACATTTTCTCTTTCTCTCTCTCATCTTTAAAAAAAAAAAAAAATGTATGCTGGAATTTTGACAGACATTACATTGATTCTATAGATCAATTTGGGGATGAATTGCCATCTTCTCAGTATTAAGTTTCCAATCCATAAAAATGGAATGGCTTTCCATTTATTTGGAACTATTTTAATTTATCTTGGCATCGTTTTTTGTAGTTTTAATTGGACAGGTCTTGAAACTTTTTTTTTTTTTTTTAAGATTTTATTCATTTGTTTGACAGAGAGAGAGACAGCGAGAGAGGGAACACAAGCAAGGGGAGTGTGAGAGGGAGAAGCAGGCTTCCTGCCGAGCAGGGAGCCCGATGTGGGACTCAATCCCAGGACCCTGGAATCATGACCCGAGCCGAAGGCAGACGCCTAACGACTGAGCCACCCAGGCGCCCCAGGTCTTGAAACTTTTTAAATCTATTCCTGTTCTATTTCTGATATTATAAACTATTTTCTTTTTTTCATATTGAATTATACCAGCTGCTGGTATATAGACACGCAGTCGATTCTTTACATTGATCTGATACCTGGCAACCTTGCTACATCACTTTCTTACTTCTAGTAGTTTTCATGTAGATTCTTAAGGATTTTCTACCAGATTATGTCCTCAGAGAATGGTGGTTTTGTTTTAATTCCTAGTAGAAGGACTTTTTTTTTTTTTTTTTTTTTTTTCTGATTAACTGATGTGCCTTATTATACTGGCTAGACCATACAGTACAATATTTAGTGGGGGTGAAGAGTGAGGATGTGTTGGAGGAGGTCATTGATATGACATGACTACAAGTTGACTCACAAGCTGGGCATGAGCAATTGGAGGCTCTTTTACCCCTCTCCTGTCCTTGGAATGTGCATTTAACGCACTATTCCCATACCAGCAACCATTTCAAAAATGCATTCTTGAGAGTGTAAGGTGTTGAGACCATCTAGATGGTATGTGACCGAACACAGTGAAGACCTCTCTATCAGCTTCTAAGATTCTTGCAGACAGTTGAGGAAATCTACTTGCCTTGCAGCCACCCAAAACAAGCTGTGTAATTTACCTTGCATATTAAAACTGCCACATACCAGTCTGGAGTGGCTTGCCTCTTTCTCTGGTCTCTCTTTGCCCTCTGTGTATAGGGGCCGGTTTTAGACTTCACCCAAGGAACTCCTGAGGTTTTGAACAAACAGGACATCCTTGGCTTGTTGCTGATCTTAGGAGGAAAGCATTTACTCTTCAGTTATGAGCTGTAGGTTTGGAGAAGATGTTCTCTGCCAGTGGAGGAAGTCCCCTGTTCTTCTTTAACGAGTTTTTGTTTTATTATGAAAAGTTGTTAGCTTTTGTTCTTATCCTGAACTGGTGTTGAATTTTTTTTTTCTTCCTGTTTCAGATGAGATGAACATGTGGTTTCTGTCCTTTATCTACTTGTTTAAAACTATTAAACCAATCTTGTTCCTGCAATAAACCCATGGTCATGATGTTTCTTTATAAATGTTGCTGGATTCACTTTGCTATTTTGCTAAAGATTTTTGCATCTGGTTTTGTTTTCTAGTACTTTTGTCTAGCTTTGGTGTCAATACTAACATTTTAGAATAAATTGAGAAGTGTTCTCCCCTTATCTATTTTCTGAAAGGATTTGTGAAGGATAACTATTTCTTTTTGAAATACTTGAGGAAGTTCCTGTGCTCAAGTACCGCCTGAGATTTCTAAGGCTGGTGGGGCCCCGGGGTCATCCAGAAAAGGGAGGATGGGCCAGTGAACACCTGCAGCAATGCTGAATTGCCTGGGGGTCCCCAGCAGGTGCATTCCTGCAAAAGCTGCCTTTTTATGGTGGGCAGGTTGGTGACCACTCAGTATTGCCCGCTCCCCGGGCCCCTACCGGGAACCCCAGACTGCCGTGGTTTCTCTCTCAGCAGGAATAAACAGTACTGAGCTACACTTAAGAGCATGAAGGCCCAGGACCGAGTCATTACGACTTGAAAATACCACCAGTAAATTCTGTTACTTCCTGTTCTCAATCCAAAGTACCTCGATTCCTGCCCACTTGTTCTAAAACCCCTGGCCCAGGAGCATACAAGTCTTTAGTGCAATTCCCCAAGCAGCCCCCCACCATAGCCAAAATGGGCCAAGAGAATAGCCTTTTCTTCAACGACACAAATGGCTTTTAAAATAAAGCCATCTTGGCCCTAAGCTATTTTGAGTTTAGCAAGTTCTTCTGTTCAGAAAACTCTATTTTCTGTTCTTTAGGAGGGTTTGACTACAGAACATCATCAATTGCCCAGGCGACCCTCCTGCCCGCCTCTCTGGAATAGTCCCAGCATAATTTCCAGTTCACTCTCGAAAGTGTCCTGGTTTGAATAATAAACTGGGCTCACTCTGTTTAAAAAAAACAAAACAAAACAAAAAAAAACCTTGATAGAATTCACAATGAAGCTATCTGGGCCTAGGTTTTTCTTTTTTGAGAAGTTTTCAATTACTATTTGAATTTCTTTTTATAGGCTTATTCATGTTAAATACTAAGTATCAATAGTTTGTAATGGTCGCAATGTGTCTATTTATGTGACTTGTCCAATTACTTGACAATTTATAACAAACATCCCCTTAATTTATATAGAATCAATAGAGATTTCTCCTGTTTTGATTTTGGCTATTTATGCTTTTTCTCATTATTTCTTGGCCAGTCTAGCTAAAGGTTTGGTACTTACTTTGATCTTTTCAAAGAACCAATTTATTGCATTGGTTTTGGCTATCATCTTTGGTTCAACTTCTGCTTTTTTTTTTTTTGCATGATTGTTCTAATTTGTCCACTTTAAGTAGTTTCTAAAACTATAAATTTAAACTTTTGATATGGTACTTTATTTATGTAGCTTTATTTAAAGCTTTAAATATCCAGATGCATTAATTGCATCTGTAATTTTTTATTTATTTTAAATTTTATTGTTATGTTAATCAACATACATTACATCATTAGTTTTTGATGTAGTGTTCCAAGATTCATTGTTTGTGTATAACACCCAGTGCTCCATGCAGAACGTGCCCTCTTTAATACCCATCAACAGGCTAAGCCATCCTCCCACCTCCCTCCCCGCTAGAACCCTCAGTTTGTTTTTCAGAGTCCATCGTCTCTCGTGGTTCCTCTCCCCCTCCGATTTACCTCCCCTTTATTCTTCCCCTCCTGCTATCTTCTTTTTTTTTTTAACATATATTGTATAATTTGTTTCAGAGGTACAGATCTATGAATCAACAGTTTTGCACAATTCACAGCACTCACCATAGCACATACCCTCCCTAATGTCTATCACCCAGCCACCCCATCCCTCCTACCCCCCACCACTCCAGCAACCCTCAGTTTGTTTCCTGAGATTAAGAATTCCTCATATCACTGAGGACATATGATACATGTCTTTCTCTGATTGACTTACTGCACTCAGCATAACACTCTCCAGTTCCATCCATGTCGTTGCAAATGGCAAGATCTCATTCCTTTTGATGGCTGCATAATATTCCATTGTATATATATATACCACTTCTTCTTTATCCATTCATCTTTCGGTGGACATCTTGGCTCTTTCCACAGTTTGGCTATTGTGGACATTGCTATAAACATCAGGGTGCACATACCCCTTCAGATCCCTACATTTGTATCTTTGGGGTAAATACCCAGTAGAGCAATTGCTGGATCGTATGGTAGCTCTATTTTCAACTTTTTGAGGAACTTCCATACTGTTTTCCAGAGTGGTTGCACTAGCTTGCATTCCCACCAACAGTGTAGGAGGGTTCCCCTTTCTCCGCATCCCCGCCAACATCTGTTGTTTCCTGACTTGTTAATTTTAGCCATTCTGACTGGTGTGAGGTGATATCTCACTGAGGTTTTGATTTGGGTTTCCCTGATGCCGAGCGATGTTGAACACTTTTTCATGTGTCTGTTGGCCATTTGGATGTCTTCTTTGGAAAAATGTCTGTTCATGTCTTCTGCCCATTTCTTGATTTGGTTATTTGTTCAGATGTATGTAATTTCTAATTGGAATTCGTACTGCCCTAATATTATTGACTTGTTTTTAATTATGGGCAAATAAAAAGTGGCATTATAGTTAAAATTATTTTCTTTTGTCATTAATAATCAAGTGACTTCATGGTTTTTTTAATCATCCCCCTCTTATTGGAGACTTACATAACATACTTTTCTTCACCTTTGCGATTCATATCAAATATGGAGATCTTTGTGCATACTATTTTCCATATACTGTTTCTTTATATTTGACTTGCAGTAGAGGAATTATTGGATCAAAAAGAATAGCAGTTTGAAGGCTCTTTAGATTACCGAAGTGCTATGCAAAGTTATCATGTGAGTTAACAGTCCTACTTGCCTCTCAATGAGGCAGCGAAAAGTGCAACATGCCCATCATGTCACTACTTACTCACTTTACAATTCAGCCACTTCTAGTGGCTGTCATCTTCTGAACAGCATGGAGAAATAAATTTGTACAATAAACTTCCTAAAGACCCAAAGTGTTTCTGGATATTATTTAGGTGTAAAAACATTAGTAAATGGTTATCCAGTAAATAAGATGCTGTCCATGACTTTGGCATAAACTCTGAGAGGATTTGGTGAAATGTGCACTAGGTCATAACAGAAGAAGTGGCAAATTCATCATAGATCTGGTGCCCATGAATGGGTTGCTAGTTAGAGATCTTTCATGCCTTCAGCCTGCCCATAAACTCCAGCTATTTATTAATCTCTCATCATCCCATTTTTCTTTTGTCAGCATATTTTGAAATCTTATAATCGTTGAATCTAGCATTACCAAGAAATCTGGAAGCAATTCACATAGCCGGTAGTTGCCAATGTAGTCCCATTTGCTTCTCTGGTGTAACATTTAAATAAGTGAAACCGATAGTTTTGTTCACTTACAAAGTACATTCTGTTTTTATTCACTTTCATAATTTTTTTATTGAAGCATAACTGGATATGGAAAAATTCACAACTATGTCAGAACACAGAATGTTATCATGATCCAGAAACCCCCAACCCCACCCATGATGCTTTGAAACCCTTAACCCCAATCCCAGGGATGACCGTATTCTTACCTCAAACCATAGATAAACATTGCCTATCTTTAATATGCATTACTGGGATCATAGAACATGCATTGGGCCTGTGTCTTCTTTCATTCAGATGCAGGTTTGTGAGTTATTTTGCAAGTTTATATGCATATTGTGCTTTGTTCATTTTCATTGCAGTGGAGTATAAATATACCATATTTGTATATCATGTATTCCTTGTGTATACAGTTCTTGAGTGACAATTTAGAAAATGTCTTTTGGTGGAGGTATGTACACAATTGTTTGGAAGGAGTGTAAATACTGAGTCATGGTATGAATGTTTGATATTTTCCAACAGTGTTCCAAAGTGATTTTATAAATTTAAACTTCCAGTACATTATTTTTTATGTGATAAAATACATACGACATAAGATTTGATTTTCAACTGCTTTTCTGCCTACAAATCAGTGGCACTAATTACAGTCACAATGTTGGGCAAATATTATCTGTTTCCAAACCTTTCCATCACCTGAACACAAACTCTGTACCCATTAAGCTGTAACTCTCCATTCTTCCCTCCCTTCAGCCTCTGGTATTGGTTATAATTTCCATCTCCACGAATTTACCTATTTGAGATAATTATAGATAAGTGGAATGCTACCGTATTTTCCATTTTGTGCCTGGCTCATATCACTTAGCATAATGTTTTCAAGTGTCATGTTGTGGCATCTATTAGAACTTCATTCTTTTTCAGGGCTGAATGTTTCATTGTGTGTGTGTATACCACATTAGTTTATACATTCTTCTGTTGATGGACACTTGGGTTGTTTCAACCTTTTGGCTATTATGAATGATGTTGCAATGAACATTGGTATACAACTATCTGATTCTCTGTTCTAAAATTTTCTGGAGTATATACCCAGGAGTGGGATTAATGAGTTGTATGGTAATTTTATGTTGAGGTTTTTGAGGAATCACCAAACTATTTCCACAAAAGCTGCACTATTTTACATTCCCATCAGCAAGACATGAAAGTTTTAATTTTTTCACATCTCGGCCAATACTTTTTATTTTCCATTTTACTATTCTTTTTTCCCCATTTTATTATTTTTAAGATTTGAGAGTGAGTGTGTGCAAGCAGGGGGAGGGGCAAAGGGAGAGGAAGAGAGAGAATCCCAAGCAGACTCTACACTGAGCATGGAGCCCTATGCGGGGCTGGATCTCAGAATGCTGAGATCAGGACCTGAGCCAAAATCAAGCATTGGTTGCTTAACTGACTGAGCCACCCAGGTGCCTCAGCCATTTTGCTATTTTTATTTTATTTATTTGAGAGAGAGAAAACGAGCACAAGTGGGGGCGGGGGATGAGAGGGAGAGGGAGAAGCAGGCACCCCACTGAGCAGAGAGGCCCACACAGCTTGATCCCAAGACTCTGGGATGATGACCTGAGCCAAAGGCAGATGCTTAACCCACTGAACAACCCAGGTGCCCTGTCTTTTGTATTTCTAAATTAACTTTAGAAAGAGCATGCCAGTTTCAACAAATACAACAGAAAAATCATACCAGTTTTTGATTTTAAAAAATTGAATCAAATTATTTGGGAAAAATGTCATTTTTATAATTTCTTTTAAATTTTATTTTGTTAGTCACCATACATTACGTCATTAGTTTTTGATGTAGCGTCCCGTGATTTATTGTTTGTGTAGAACACCCAGTGCTCCATCCAATATGTGCCCTCCTTAATACCCATCACCGGGCTTACCCATCCCCCCATGCCCCTCCCCTCTAGAATCCTCAGTTTGTTTCTCAGAGTCCATAGTTTCTTATGGATCCTCTCCCCCTCCGATTTCCCCCCCTTCGTTTTTCCCTTCCTACTGTGAATTGTGTAAAACTGATGAATCACAGACCTGTACCTCTGAAACAAACAATACACTATATGTTAAAAAAAAGAAGATATATTAATATTATTTTATTGGTGTATATTATTTTTATTACATATAAAATATATAACTATATATAATGCTAATATATTAATATTTTTAAGTTTTTTGTTTTGTTGATTTGTTTTCTGTTGTATGCTTATTTTCTAGCTAATTGACTTCTGCTTTTATAGTTATTATTTCTTTTCCCTTTTTTTGAGTTTAATTTTGCTGTTCTTTCTCTAGCTTCTTTTTTTTTAATCATTATTTAATTTTTTATTATGTTAATCACCATACATTACATCACTAGTTTTTGATGTAGTGTTCCGTGATTCATTGTTTGTGTGTAACACCCAGTGCTCCATTCAATATATGCCCTCTTTAATACCCATCACCAGGCTAACCCATCCCCCCACCCCTCTCCCCTCTAGAACCCTCAGTTTGTTTCTCAGAGTCCATAGTCTCTCATGGTTCATCTCCCCCTCCGATTTCCCCCCCTTCATTTTTCCCTTCCTACTATCTTCTTCTTTTTTTTTTAACATATGATGTAGTATTTGTTTCAGAAGTACAGGTCTGTGATTCAACAGTCTTACACAATTCACCATTTTTATAATAAGTATTTTACCCAATCAAATTGAATATGATGAATTTGTACATGTTTGTACATACATGGGAATGTATACATATATATTTTAATCTCTAATTATATTAATGTTTTACAGTTTTTAGTGTCAAGGTTTTAAATACTTCTTAGTTATTTGATATTAATATTATGAAAACCATTTTGAAATTCCATTTTTTAATTTTTTATTGCTAGTATATACATGTAAAGTTGCCTTTTTTTTTTTTTTTTTTAATTTTATATAGCTAGAATGCTAAATTCACTTAGTAATTTCTGGAGTTTGCCAGGAGATGCTTTTGGATTTTCTCTATATATGTAATCAGGTAATCTATGAATAATGACAGTTTTAGTTCTTTCTCTTCAATTTTATGCTCTTCATTTCTTTTTGCTCTGTTACACTGGCTAGGACTTCTTGTAAAATAGTGAATACAAGTGGTGAAAGCAGGGATGCTTATGACCTTTATCATTTCAAAGGGAATACTTCTGATAATTCACTAAAATATAAATTTTACAGTAGGTTTTTGTTTAATGCTGTTATATAAATTTCCATTTACTTCTATATTGCTGTGAAACTATTAATGGGTAATTTTATCAAATACTTCTTTGAATATATCAAAAATATCTTTTTTTAATTAATATATGATGAATTATATTGATTCAGAACGTTAAGCCACTCTGGAATTTTTGAATAAATTCCAATTGACTATAATATATAATCTTTCATATATTAAAAATATATGTTGCTAAGATATTGTTCTGGAAATTTCCTTTAATCTTGTCAGATTGTACTATCAAGAGCAACGTAGTGTCCTAAAAGAAATTAGGAAATGTTCTTATCTTTTCTAAAAGTATTTTATATTGGTGCTATTTCTTAACATTTAGGATAATTCACTGAGGTACATGATATGTGCATAAAATTTGCATAGTTTAGGGTATTAATTAATTTACTTTACATAGAACTATTTAGGTTTTCTATTTTCTCTTATGTTGGTTTTTATATAAGTTTTCATTTTCAAGAAATATGTATATTTCATCTGGAAGTCAAATTTACTGGCCTAAAGATTTCATAATCTTAACATCTGTAAGATCTATATTGATGATCCATTTTTTCATTCCCGATAATGGAATTTACTTTTGTTGTAGGGTTTTACTTTTTCTTGTGAAAAATTTCAAACACTAGAAAAAGAGAAACAGTGAATCTTCGTATAGCCAAAACCCAACTACAACAATTACCAAGTCATGATCAATATTGTTTTTTATCAGTACTCTCACCTACTGACACCACAAGGCCTGTATTATTTTGGTTTAAATCATTATGACTTCCTCTAGAAATATGTTTATGTGTGCCTCTAAAAGCTTTGAATTCTTATTAAATATAACCAAAGGATTATTTTACTGCTAAACAAAAACTAATGGTAATTTTTTAATCTGAAATCTATCCACTTGTTCATTTTCTCAGATGTATTAAACATTTTTATAGTTTCTTCAAATCAGGATCCAAAAAAGGTCTGTACATAAAAATTGGAAACTGGTTGGTATGACTCTTACAGGTCTCTAATCTAAATGAGTGGTTCTCATATCTTAATGTGCATCACCACTGAGCTAAAGGTTTTGCTCTCTCCCCTTTTCTCTATGCCTTTGTATATCTGATAAAACTTCTGGTTCTCACATGTTACAAATATGAGATCCTCCCAAATTCTAGACTGTCAGATATTTTGGGTAGGCTACTCCAGTAATGTATAGTTACATTCTGATGGTCCACCAATCAGAAGGACTTCAGCCTGAGTCACTATATGAACTCCTCCTCTTTGTCCTTCCCCCATCTTGATGGATGAGTAAAACTCTGGCTGCTAGTAGAATTGACCTATCCCCATACTAAATACATTCTAGTCCTCTCTTACCTTCATCAGTAAAATGTAGTTTGTGGCACATAATATAGATTGGGTTGTCTCATCACCTTGTTTCCCCTTGATGTACATCCACAGATGCATCTGTCTTGTATGTGAGCCCTTGAGGGGCAACGTGCAACTTGTTTTGTGTGGAC
This sequence comes from Phoca vitulina, assembly GCF_004348235.1. Classification (NCBI taxonomy): domain Eukaryota; kingdom Metazoa; phylum Chordata; class Mammalia; order Carnivora; family Phocidae; genus Phoca; species Phoca vitulina. The sequence continues at coordinate 9,875,516 of NW_022589745.1, read as the reverse complement.
CTCCAACCTCTGCCGGAGCCAAATGTAGGGGATAGTTATATACTAGGTAAGAGTCATGTAGGGAATACTTAAGTGTGATAGTGGAGCCAATTCACTTTCCGTGTTTTATGTGTTTATATGCCATTGACTTGACCATTAGCTTTTTGTATACGCCCTTACCTCCTCTCCTCCTCACTCTAACATCCAGGAAATTGCCAAGCCCTATCCATTTTATTTTAATTTTTTATTAATTTTTTTAAAATGTATTTCTTAAGGACCTTGCAAAACTATCCATTTTTTTTCAACTCCATTGCCATCCTTTCATTAAAAAAAAAAAATCTGATTTTAAATTTAACTTACAAGAGATTTACCAATTTTCCTAAACTTTATTTTTTTTTTAATTTTTATTTATTTGAGAGAGAGAATGAGAGGAAAGAGAGCATGAGGTGGGGGGAGGGTCAGAGGGAGAAGCAGACAGCCTGCTGTGCAGGGAGCCCGATGCGGGACTCGATCCCGGGACTCCAGGATCATGACCTGAGCCGAAGGCAGTCGCTTAACCAACTGAGCCACCCAGGCGCCCCCAAAGGATTCTTTTAAAGTTTAGGAAAGGGGCGCCTGGGTGTCTCAGTTGGTTAAGCGACTACCTTCGGCTCAGGTCATGATCCTGGAGTCCCGGGATCGAGTCCCGCATCGGGCTCCCTGCTCAGCGGGGTGTCTGCTTCTCCCTCTGACCCTCCCCACCTCATGCTCTCTCTGTATCTCATTCTCTCTCTCAAATAAATAAATAAAATCTTTAAAAAAAAAAAAGAATCTTTTGTCTTGTGAATTTTCTCTATCACTATGGGAGTCAGTTGCATTGGGAATATTGACTGAATCTTCTTTTGGTATTTATTATATATATATATATAATTTTTTGTCCTCACCTCTTAAGTTCAATCTTGTCTTATGACTTACTGTTATGGGCTGGATGTTTGTGTTCTCCCTAAAATTTATGTGTTAAAATCCTAACCCCCAATGTGATGGTATTAAGCAGGGAACTTTGGGAGGTAATTAGGTCTTGAGGGTGGAGCCTTCAGGAAGGGGATTAGAAAAGAGACCCTGGGAGCCTCCTCTCCCCCTCCCTCATGTGAGGATGAGAAAAGACCTCTGCAACCCAAACAAGGATCTTCAGCATTCTACCATGGTGGCATCCTGATTCTTGATTTCCCACTTCCAGAACCATCATAAATAAATTTGTTATTTATAAACCACCTAATCTATGGCATTCTGTTAGAGCAGCCTGAATTAAGACACTTTTAAGAATAGAATATAGCAAAAATGTTACTGTACCAATTCTTGCCTAAATTTTGAGAAGATACACCTTTGTTGGGGGGTGGGTGGTGCCTGGGTGTCTCAGTCGGTTAAGCATCTGCCTTCGGCTGGAGTCATGATCCTGGGGTCCTAGGATCAAGCCCTGTGTCGTGGGGAGTCTGGGGAGTCTGCTTCTCCCTCTCCCTCTGTTCCCCCCTACCCCTCGCCACCACTCACTTGTGTGCTCGCTCTCATGCTCCCTAGCTCTCAAATCTTAAAAGAAAAAAGAAAAAAGGTATACCTTCATAAAGCTTCCATTTCTGAACCTTTAGGAGCTCTATCATGTCACAATTCTAGATGAAACCATGTTAAGAGAAAATAGGGAGAGCCTATGTGGAGAGGAAGAGGCCCTGATTCCTTGAGGGAGAATTGAAAATCCACACAGGACTTCAGTGTAGCTCTTCTAGCTGGCCATCAACTTTTCAAACCTTCCTAGCAGAGACATGAGACCCGGGACTAAACTAGCCATTGCAGATGTTCCAGCTCTCTCAGCCATTAAGGTGAGAATAGGTAAGTCCACTGCCTTGTGTGAAATCAGGATAAACAATCAAGTGATTGCTATTTTAACATACTAAGTTTTGAGGGTAGTTTGTTAGATGGAAGTAGATAAAAATGGATAGAAATTGGTGCTGCAGTAACAAACTCAAACTATGAAGCTCTGGCTTTGGGATCAAGAAACAGGTATGGGGCTAAAGAACCTTGAGAAGACAGTTAGCTGGAGAAAAAGGGACCTTAGTGATATCCTATCAGATTAGTGAAACTGCCACCCACAGTTCTTGGAAGATGGAAAATATACCTAATGAGCTCAGGAATCTGGCTAAGGAAGTTTCCAGGGAGAGCAGTGAAAGTATCAGTTGCTGCCTTTATTTTGTCCATATGCTAAACAAAGGGAGAGAAGGAAAAGGAGGGGAACCCACTAAGCCTTTTCTCTAGTTTGTCTCTGTGTATTCTAATTTAAATGCAACACCTCCTGAGGTGTTGGTTTGAGAGAAATGGAAGTAAGCAACAGGAAACCACCCAGGGAGAAATCACTGCACAAAACAAAAGGATAGTTTCGGAAGCTATGGTTTACAAGCATCATGATAACTTCATAATAAAAAGGACTTGGGAGGTCTTTTAGCCTTTTGGAAACAGGTCTACTTTATGCATATTTGACATATTAGAAACTACTCCAAAGGAGAAGAATAAATTGCCCAGTGTCACACAAGCTGGTAAGTGGCAGGGCTGGAGATAAAATCTAGTTCTGACCTCCTTGCCACACAGCATTGAAGCTTTCTTCCCTTTACAAAGTGAGATAGGCTAGCTGTAGAGGCATCTGAAGGCTTAACTGTCAAACTGAATCCAGGTCCCTGGCAGTGTCACGGGGAGAAATAATCTAATGGGCTGAAACGAGGAGAGGAAAATAGTTCTCAGCAAGTGGTATCAACTTACTTGGCATTTTTCTCTCCTGATATTGTTACAGACATGTTAATGGCAAATCTGAGAAGGTTCTTTTGTGAATCAGGTTAGGGCTACAATTGGTCAAAAAGCTCATTAGCAATTTATGAAGAGCAGCAAAACTCATTTTCCCTGAATGTGAAATCACTTCAGCCCTGTCACTTAGAGGAGGAATTGTTGGGAAGTGAATTGACCACATACAGATCCATTCTTTAAAAAAAAAAAAAAAAAAAAAGTCCTCCAAAGGAAAAATAGCTTGCAATAATAAGATATGTGCAACACTCAGTTAAGCTCTGGTTAATATAGTTTCTGAATTGGGCTACTTTTCTCATTTGCCTACTGTGGGCACCACTCAGGTAGACTTCATAAACCTGAGTTATCTGTCTATTAAAAAGCAGCAGGGGCTGCTTGACTCAGAATTTCATTAAAACAACAAAAAGATTTGTTGGGAGTGGTTGAATTTGCACTCTGGAATGAGAGCTACATGGAGTTTACTACATTCACATTTCATATGAAAATGATTAAAGTGACTGGAGTGGGTTTTGATCTCCATTCCTGGCTCTTCTACTGAAACAATGATTGTTACCCAGAGTGGCTGGTGGATAGCTCTGTGCTGGGTGAGCTGATTTTGCTCTGTTCTGTGTATGGTTCCTGTAGGCTCATCTCCTGTTCTGTCACTTGGGATATCCAGATCTTGCTCCAGAGTCTTTCAAACTCTTTATTTTCACACCAGTGCATTTGGCCAAGGTTCAGCATTTAAGCAGTAGGTCTTCATCTGATATTTTGTGCCCTGGAAATTTGTCTGTTTAATCCATTAACCCCCCGAGAGTCTGTGTGGCACTGCAGCTTTCTGATTATTCTAGGCATGCATATCTGCATTCTTTCTGCCAGATCATTATTGTTCTGACCTCTGGCTTCTTTTTGTTTTTTTTTTGACATTGGAAGCTTTATTTTTTTAACCTCATACACATACCCCTGTCCCGACGCATGGCCTGGGCACCCTGGGCTGCAGATCCACCCAAGAGCCTTTGACAAATGAGGGTTTATATTCTTAGGTTGTTTTGGAACTTGAATTAGTTCTCTAGATACTGAAAACACTTGGATTTCCTAAGTACCTGGTGAAGTCATCAGGTAATTTAAAGGACTTTGGAGAAAATTCCCAATAAACTAGTTTGTATATCCCCAGAGAAGTGTGTGCTTTGTCATAGGCAGCAACTGTGTAAGTCAGTTTGATCTTCATAAAGCAACAATTGTATGATTTTAAAAAATTAGGACAGTTACATGGAAATGATCATTAATACGAATTTTTATTTTGTTCTGTAACATACTTTTTGGAAGATTAACTAGAGATTTCAAAAAAAACATTGTTTGAGATTAGCCATTAACTCTTCTACCCACGGAGGCAATTTCACGAAAAAAATTAGGTATCATTTGATTATTGTGATGGTTCTATCAACAAGTTAAATTTTGAAGAGCCTTTTTTTTTTTTTAAAGATTTTATTTATTTATTAGAGGGAGAGAGAGAGAAAGCACAAGCAGGGGGAGTGGCAGGCAGAGGGAGAAGCAGACTCCCTGCTGAGCAAGGAGCCCGATGCAGGACTTGATTTCAGGACCCTGGGAACATGACCTGTGCCGAAGGCAGACACTTAACCGACTGAGCCACCAGGTGTCCCTTGAAAAGCTTTTAAATCCTATTTCTGTCAATCCAAAATAATATTGCTCACAGTTATATTTGAATGATGGGAAGATAGATTTAGCGTTTTGGGGTGTCTTAGTTCATATCCATAAAAGTTCATTTAGTTGAATGTTTCTAAGTGGAGTTATACCAATGTTAATATCTCACCAGTCCATGTACTTACACATGGCTTAATACTCAGATGCTAATAAAATGTAAGATGTTTTTTCCAATATAACCACTTTTCCACCTTCTAGATTATTTGTTGAAAATGATGCTACCTGTGTTAGTTGGGTTGCTATAACAAAATACAACAGACTAGGTGGTTTATAAACAACAAATTTATTCTCCTAGTTCTGGATGCTGGGAGTCCAGTATCAGGGTGCCTGCATGGTCAAGTGAGGGCCCTCTTCCTGGCCATAGACTTCTGGTTGCATCCTCACCTGGCAGGAAGGGGCTGGGAGCTTTGTGGGAACTTTTATAAGAGCACTGATTCCATTCATGAAGACACCACCCTTATGACCTAATTACTTTCCAAAGGCCCCACCTATTAATTCTATCACCTTTGAAGATTAGGATTTCAACATGATTTTAGGGAGGACATAAACATTCAAACCACTCCCCTGCATGGGAACCTGCAAGAGTTTGCAACCTAGAGAAAATTGAGAATAATGACCAGCAAGCTATAATCCAGAAATTCCTTGAAATAGGTTTTTATCCCAGAATTTGATAGTGATCATTTAAAAAGTGAAAATATGCCCTGCCCTTGGTTCTTAAGACTCCAATTTTAAGATATTAAACATTCTTTAGAAGTGGCAAAACCATATATAGAAAGACATTTTATAGGTTAGGTGCTGGAGGACAAGAGATAAACCTTCCCTCACATGGTTTCAAGGCCTGTTTTTACTAATGCATGAAGTCATGTTGATTGCAATGAAAATATCATGTTATTGTAATCTAATGACTTTTAATCATTTTAATGGGATAGAACAAATAGTTACTAAGCCATCATTTGATCTCCAAATTAGTTGAGGTAACCACAACACTTCCATGTAGTTCTAAAAATATTCCCAAAGATGAAAAGTTAAAGCTTCCTTTGTATGTCCTTTTATAACCATCTTCCCAAGAAATTGACTAGAGGAATAAGCTTTGTATCAAAATTTCTGGATACAGATATTAACTCCCCAGTCCACTGACTGAAGGATATCTGGAAGTTATCAAATTTTGAGTATCAGCTGTTAATAAAATGGGAATTATATGACCTGGTTCCATAAATATTTGCAGAGTAAAGTGGATATATGGGAGGTCTGTCAGTGTTTGATCTTTGTTTTTGGAAAAAGGAAGATTCATGTTCAGCCCCTGAATATTCTTCTATGTCATGCTATCTTATGATTTTTTTTCACTTTTTTTTGGATTTTGACGAAGTTCAATTCCATATTAAAAACTGGAACTACGATGTTGAAGTGGGAGAGCAAGGTTCTTGTCTCAGAGTCGATGAATGAATCTCACAAACAGGAGAGTGAGTAAAGCGATAGTTTTATTAAGTAAGGATACAGAAAAAGCACTCAGGATTTAAGTTCCCTGGTTAGCCTTCAATAAAAGACCAACCCTAAAAGCCCTCAGTTTTCACTTTCCCAGGGATTACACCTCTTTGTGTCTCAATGGGGCTTTGTCACAAGCTCTTACAACTTAATTCATGGCAGCTTGAGCCCTCCTAGGTTTGCAAAATGGCACATTAGGGTCTCCAACTTACTATTCTGCTCTCCCACCTTGTCTGCCAGCCCCAAAACTAAACTCAGCTCTTCCAGGTTTCTAACCCGAGCCTCTGATCTGCATCAGTGGCCAGCTGACTGCCCACAGTAGAAACTAGCCCACTGTGGCAACCCTTCTCTGCTGCAATGTGCTCTGTGCAGTTCCTCAAACAAGCATGTTAGACTAGCTGGCGTTTTCAAGGCATCCCCGTACTCACATAGCAGTCCACAAGCATCTAACAGAGGTTAGATGGCCAAATCAGGATTCCTTCCACAGATGCCTCTTTCCCAAGACCCATTTCTTTGGTCTCTTGCCTGGCTTGCCAATCATTAGTTTGTGACTTCAGGAGTTCCCCTGGTGGCCCCAGTGCACAGAGGGCAGGGAGAGCTCAAAGAAAGAGGCAGACCACACCAGATTGGTAGGCGAGAGGTTTAATAAGCAAGGGAACTTCTATAGGAGGCTTGTCTTGAATGCCGCAAAATGAGTAGATCTCTACACCTGCCTGCTAGAATCTTAAAAATTTATATAGAGGCCTTTATGGGATTCAGTCCATTAAGATGGTCTCAACAACACCTTACTCTCTCAAAGCCATGTCCTTGAATCACCTCCAGCTGTGGGAATGGCAGGTAGAATATACATTCTAAGGACAGAGAGTTGGGGGGAGGAGCCTGAATTACTGGGAGTCCAGCTTCAGGGTCAGTCAACCAGTGTTCACATCCTCTCAATGACCTCCTCCAGAAATAGAGCAAAAATGGAAACATTTTTATTCCTTGTAAATGCTATTCCAGATATTTCTTAGACTTAGGTATGTAAATAGAATAAACTGATACAAATGATTACAGAAATTGGATTCTATATCATACTACACTGTTTTTTTTTGTTTTTAGAATATTTAATGGAATAAAATGAACCAGAAATAAAGTGATAGGGTAAGTAAATGTTAATATTCTGTCAAGAGAGATTTTTGTCCAAAAACAGATTTCTAAATTAAGAACAACAAAAACATAAGATGATAAAGATAAGGTAAGATTTTGACTTTTTTTTTTCCCTGTGGTTTAACTTTAAATGCGTCTCCTCAAATCCCTATTTAATAGAAGATAGGATATTTTTACCTCTATTCTCCACATGGATTGATAGTTTTGGTTATGTTATTAAGCTTATATTGTCAATGCTTTAAAACATTATTCTCTCTTTATAATTTACACAAAGTTCTGTTTTAATTTTATTTCCATATTTATAGAGTTCCTGGCATCATTCATTTTTACTAAATCTTCACATTCTTTGGCCTTTTAATTTCTGTCTGGCTTGACTAGTTTTCATCATTCAGTAAGGTATAAAAGTAAAACTCATGGGTGTTTTATTCCATTACATTTGCAAGAACACATGGCTGGTTTCAGAATTCTAGGGTCCCATTTCTTTCAGAATTGTACTCATTGCCTCCTTGCCTTTTGGTATTGAGTGTTGCTGGGGAGAGTGCACCCCAGAGGCAACAACTTTGGCTGTTTCTTCTAAGAATATACTAGACTTCCAACTCTTCTTACTGAATATTTTCTGTTAACAATTGTATTTCTTAATTTTCAAAGACTCTTATTTTTTATAGCTTCCTCTACCTTTGAGCTGTATATGACGCCATGTATTTTCTCTCTGAAGATAACTGCACATCATTTTCTGAAATTTTCTTCTGTTCCCTCCTTACAGTGCATCTTTATTATGAACTTATGAATAATTAAAGGCATTGTCTATGAAGGAATCCATAAAAAAAATCTTGTGTGTCTATTCATATTTAGGAGACGAGAACCACACTGCTTGTTGGAGGCGCCATGTGTGGGAGGTGATACGTCTGTTGGTAAATTTCTCAGTGGAGAAGTTTCTAGATGGTTTTAAAATTTAGTAACCATAAATGTTAGGTTTTTGGCATTTCAACTCAAGCATGGAGGTCTAATGCTTATCACCAGTAAATGGAAGTTATGAGGGTGGAATACAATTAGTGTCAGTATGGAGTACACCCTTCTGCTTTGCAGACTGGTGTCTACTCTTGTGCTGTTTGAATTATGTCGTCAAGCCTTGAACTTCCCTTATTAAATTCCTCTGGAGAATAAATATCCTATACGTGGTTCTGCAAGGAATAGGCACTTGACTTCCTGGGACATGGATGGAAAATGGAAGATCTTTCTGCCCTTCAGGTGGACTTTCCCACCATGCACCCCCAGATGCAATAGTGCTAATGCCTCACTCCTAAGCTTTGTTGGTTTTGCAGGGCTCACTCCTTGTTCTTGCTAGTAACCGTAGACCTTTCCAATTGGCCCTTCGGATCCACTAAAGATTTTCTCATCAGGGTTTGCCTCATAATTAGAGATTGTCTTCAGCTGTCTCCTTGCTGTGTTGTCTTTTTTTTTTTTTAAGATTTTATTTGAGAGAAAGAGCGAGCGAGAACACACAGGGAGAGTGAGAGGGAGAAGCCGACTCCCCACTGAGCAGAGAGCCCAAAGCGGGGCTGTATCCCAGGACCCTGGGATTATGACCTGAGCCGAAGGCAGACGCTTAATGACTGAGCCACCTAGGCACCTGATATCTTACTGTTTTCTATGCTTTTTGAGGGCAGAAAAAGGCACAAAGTTCTCTGCCATCTTAAGGTCAGATACTCTTATTTTGTTCTGCTATTTTCAAACTTATAAACTTGAGAAATACAACTTTCTTGATTTATTATCTTTCCATGTGTGGTAGTCAGAATTCTAAAATGACCTGCAAGATTCCTGCCCCTAGTCTACATATAGTAAGTAATCCCCTTTCCTCAAGAGAGGGCAGGGCCTTGTCTGATACTTGTTTTAAACCTTATCTTTTTTTCTTCCAATTTAAATCAGTATAAAATTATCTTTCATTTCTTTACAACCATGAGGGAGTGTTTGTTGACTTTTTCCTTTGTTTCCCAGATTACTTCCATTTGGAATATGTATTCTTCATTAGTCTATTGATTATGTTCCTTTCCTCATCATTGCTACCACCACCAATCAGCCCTCTTCCTGCCCCCTGTCCTCCCTACCCCCAGTATTTCAGAACATGTCTTAGGCAAACATCCCAAAAGAAATCCTATCTTTAAATGGGGTCAAGTATTTAAATAAAAATTTCTGAAGTGGTAGTGAAGTGAGTTGGGGAAACCCAGAGCTGTCATTCAGGTTTTGTTTTTGTGGTTTTGTTAGTTTTCATCAGTACAAAACAATCTTGCCAAACTTTATTCTCTCCCTTGAAGGTATGTCTCATTTAAATTTTAATACATTCAATTGTTTAGTCCTGCATCCAACCAAAAAGATTTGTTCTGTCGAATAAAAGCACCATGAACTTACTATTTTTATTCTTTAGATGCTATTATTCCCTCTATCTGAAAGCCTCCAGTACTTGATGGCTGCATTAATAGTACTTAGAAACCAAATCCATAATAGTGAATTATTTTTAAGTCTTTCTTTAGTTATCCTCCTATAAGGAGGCAAACCCTTGAAGTGGTTGAGGATTTCATACAAAAATTCTGAAGGGCAAACTTTATCTCATTTCCTTGGGCACACTGATTCATCCTTTTAGCTGATCTCTGAAGGAATCCATAAAAAAACACTTGTTATTATTTTTACCCACAGCAGCAGCATTTAAATTCTAGTTATATAGGCTTGTAAAACAAATCTGGATAACCACAATGGGAAATGATCTTCCCAGTGGTATAGCTAAACTAATAAAGTAATTATGGCAGGGATGAGCAATTATAGCCCAAGCAATGTAGACTCAACTCACATGTATAAAACCACAGAGGCAAGAGGAATGTAGACTGTAGATAAGATCAGAGAAATAAGAGGGTGCTAGGAGTCATGCTTCCATATTCTACCAATAGACATAATCTACCCACTTTACCAGGAGTCCATCATGGAAATGCCTTCTCTCCACCTCATTGTGATTAAGGATGTAATGATATTTTATGCAAAAACTGTTATTTTGAAAAGCAAAATAAGTTCTAGGACACAGTGAATATTTGCTTCAGCAATATTTACAAACGATTTATAGATTTATTTACATAAAGTGTAATCAGTGAATATTTTATGTTGCTTTAGCTACACTACTTTAGCTTACATACTAAGTCAAACACCAAGGTTTAATCCATTTAACAACTTTAAACAAATGTTGATTTGACTCATGTTTCAGGGACAGTATTAGTTGCTAGGGATACAAAGTGAATAAATCCCTGTCCCTGCCTAAAAAGTACATGGTGTTTAAAGCTCAAGACAATAGAGTCACAAAGTGTTTTAGAATCAATTTATTCATTATTTTATTCAATAATTATTTTGTACCTACTACGTGAATATATCACTGTCTATAATTTGGTATATGCACAAATTCTATGCATAAAATGTTTCACATTCATTTTAAAATAAACTTACATTTGTTTTGTAATATTATGTAAGGATTATTTTCAATATTAATCTTTGAGGTCATCACTATTATCCATACTTTGCTGTTTATCCCCTCATAAAATTCTTTTGGACTGTCTTGGCATCTTTCCGAAAGCTACCTCTATACATATGTACTACTTATTCTTTAAGACACAGCTCAGTAGTCACCTCCTCCATCCCACAATCATACCTATGTACATATATACCTTTCCATTGGGAATAATCTGTCCCTCTTCCAGATTCTCATAGCATTGTCTCTGTCTCTACACGTTTGCTGTGTACTAGAGTGTGTTGTGTATGGGCTGCTGCTGCCCTTATCGTCAGCAGTAACACCCTGTCAACATCTGGTGAAGGGCTGAGACCTTGTGTTTCTCCAAGGAAAGGCTCATATGTGATTATTTCCATGTTCCTCAAATTGGGACCAGTTTCTCATACATAATAGAACTCCATTAAATTATTTTTGTATATATATTTTGTATACAGTTGAATTTTACAGTTGAATTTATAATGCGTTTTAAAATCTTTGACCTACAAATTATATATTCCTTGTATACTTAATAATGAAGTTGAAGTGAATGAATTAAAAATGATTATCCCCCAAATTGGCCCTTAGTTCTTTTCAGAAAATATTTGATTAGTAGACAGTGAGACTTATCTAATATGGCATCTCTGGACCTCAAAAATCATGAGGGTGCTTAGTCATTATAGTATTATTATATATTGTCACAGTCCTTTCTTCATCTAGTCTGGTGTTGAATCCCTCTAGTGAGTTTACAGCTCAGTTATTACATTCTTCAGTCTGTGGTTTCTGTTTGGTACTTTCTTACATTGAGCTGGTGATTCTTTTTTATAAAATGATACCATACATCCTACAGAATTTTCCCGTGACAAAGATGATCGATCCCAGAATTATGGAGGGCCCCCCCCAACTCAATCATTCTTTTCCTCTAATTCAGGTCATTTACTCAAAACAAAAAAACCCAAACAACAACAACAAAAACAACAACAAAACAATAGGATACAGCTTAAAAGTTGAAATCAACTTTGGTATTAACCCCCATTTTTTTAAATAAAATAACATTTCTTCTAACAAATTTTCAGTGCAAATGTCTCAAATTTATTTCATATCTAGATTTTTACAAAGGAGATTTTAAAAGTTTTTCCAAACATGTTTCAATATATTCCTTTAAACTGTAAATTCCATAATTTACTTTGGGATTGGGAAAATTACTGTTGTGGAAGGTCTTCTCCTTTTTCTTAATTTTGATATCACACAGAATGCAAATGTTATTCTTTTCTTAACTGATGTAAGGTTATTATTTGGAATTATCATATGAACTCCAGCCTTTTTAATAATTTGATAATATGTTCTCATTTTATATAATCTATGATATAGAAATTTTACTGTGCAGAAAATCTCCACTTTTTGATGTTTTCTTGATATTTTACACAAATGCCTTTTTTTTTTTTTTTTAAGATTTTATTTATTTATTTGACAGAGAGAGACACAGCAAGAGAGGGAATACAAGCAGGGGGAAAGGGAGAGGGAGAAGCAGGCTTCCCGCGGAGCAGGGGGCCCGATGCAGGGCTCGATCCCAGGACCCTGGGATCATGACCTGAGCCGAAGGCAGACGCTTAACGACTGAGCCACCCAGGCGCCCCTACACAAATGCCTTTTAATCTGAGAATTCTACATGATATCACTGCATGACACATACTAGACATTGATCACACTAAAGAATCTGCACATCACTCTTTACAATACAGGAAGATATACTTAATTTTTCTTGATTTTTTTTTTTTTTTTGGCCTATTCAGTTCAACTAATTGAGTACAAGCCAACCAAAAAAGAACAAATGAGAAATTATGACAGTGCATTCTGCTCAATTTCTAGAGCAGTAAAACGTGAAGGTATTTGTTTCTTTATTAATAATTTTAAGATCCTTTTATATGCAAGTCACTATAATAGAATATAATCAAGGAGACATAGTCTTTCCATTCTCAAAAATTCAGTCATTCTTCCACAAAATGTATATATGTAATAATGTGTATGTAATAGGTAAATAATTATTTATGTATTAATTATGTAAATATGTAAATAATCTGTATGTATGTATAATACCAATACTTTGTGGTGTTAGGCCAAATGTAAATGACCTGATCTTAAAATTTTTTGGCTTCTAGTTTGCATGATCTTATTGAACACGTCCTCAAAAATGGAAGAAAAGAGAATATCTAAGAACAACAAAGCAAAATACAGAGCTCAGGTCCCATTTTTGAATTACATTATAGTAGCAATAATGTTATATTCACGTTTAAAATGATTTCAATTTTATAAGTAATGTTTGTGACATGCAATTATAAAATCTATCTATATTTTAGCAATTTGTTGAGTATAGATAAAAAATACCTGTGACATGAATCTAGTAAACATGCCATCTTTATAAATTATTCTCGGTTCTATTTTCTGTTTAGTCTCTCAATCTATTAAAATATTTTTTTAGCTTTATTTTCTGCAGTTTATATTTTTTAAATGGAAATTTTTGTTATGGAAGCATGGGAGAAAAAATTCTTTGAGGCACCCTACACACATATTTTTCAATACTTTTTTTTTTAAGCTTGCAAGACATAAAGGGAATCTTCAGTGACAATCGAGTTGAAACTGAAATGAGTAAGCATGTATGAAGTCAGGGAGTTGGGCTGGAAACAAATGCTTATTGTTAGCATTATAATCTGTACACTATGTCTTTAGCTATAAATTATAGTAGCTATAGCTGAAAATCCCAAATTAATCCAGGGACACTGGAAAAGAATAAAATGCTTCAGTTCAGTTGTGACAATGTTGTCCACATATTAGAGAAAGAGATCTTATGTTTAAATTTATATTGAATAACCTATTCAAACAGGCCAAGGTATTTAGGGAAATAAAACAAAATTGAAAACAAATGACCAATAATTTTGGTAAGCAGAGGGCATTAGAGTTTGGAATAATCAGAAACTGATTAAAATAATAACTAAAATAGTTAAATAAAATACAAAGATAAAAACATGACAATGCAAGAAACTGTTAAATAACAAAATGGATTTTTAAAAACAACCATGTACAAATGTAGAAATGAAAAGATATTTTTATAAAATTTTAATATCTGAATGGTATAACAGGAAAGTAATAGGGAAAAAAACAAACAATGGAAACAAAATCTGCTTCTTTGAAAATATCAATGAAAGTGATAAATCTCTAGGCTAACCACCCCAGTCCTCCAAAAAGATGACCAATATCAGAAATGAAAGACTGGGCATTTTTGTTGATTCCTTGGGCAGTAAATGAATCATTGAGGTAACAAAAGAAAATGAAGGAATACTATGAACAAAATTGTGCTCATAAATTTTATGGTTTGAAAAAATATAAATCTATGAATCAATAATTAGAAGCCTTCCGAAAAAGAAAGCTTGAGAATCAGAAGGTCTCACTGGTGAACTACTATGGTCTGAATGTTTGTATCCCTGAAAAACTTAGACATTGACACCTAAACCCCAAGGTGATAGAATAATTTTAATAGGGAATGTGATCTTTGAAGTGACCACATAATTGTCCCAAAGACCATTTCTTAAAACAGAAAGGCTTTCCTATATTTAAACGGAAAATTTCAGAATAGTTAGCCCCCATTGTAGAAAGATTTAGTAGCTAACAATTACATAGCACTTCCTATGGATCCAGTATGATTCTAAATATTACCTACACTATAATGCATTCATCCCAACAATTGTCACAGAAGGTAGGTGACTGTAATTATCCTTTTGCAAATGAGACTGAGGCACAGGGAAATTTCTCAATTTATACAATTAAGAAATGGCAGAGCCTGGGTGCAAAATTGGGCAGACGGCTCCCAAGTCCAATACTTAATTACCTCGGAGAGGACGGTGACACACAGGAAGATGGAGAAGACCAAAAAGCTATGTTTTTATACACATGAACTAATATATATAAATTCTGGCCCCAGTATACTCTCTTATAGTAAGTTCATGGAAGAGAATACATTTTCCTTGATGTCCTGGTGTACCATTTTGGCTTTATTCCATAACTTTGAGATGTAAATTATCAGTATTGTTTAGTTTTAAATATTTTTCATTTTCCTTCTTTTTATTTCCTTTTTAGCACATTGTTTAGAAATTTGTATTTAATTTCTAAAAATATAAATATTTTGCTTGTTGCTCTTTTATAATGGTCAGTGAACTTTGGCTTCCCAAGTAGAATTATATGGGTCGTGGTATCTTTTATAGTTTCTCTGGGTGTCCATACTGCATCTTGACCACAAAAATTCTCTTTCATCTATTTGATAGCTGCTAAATATTCACTAACATGTAAAATAACTTTTCTGTTATTTTTTTGGCTTTTAGTTAGAAATGAGTAAATCTAGCATGTGTTCTATAGTTTAAAAAGCAGACGTTAGGAAAATTGTTTAAGCCCATAGAAAGCAGTGAATGTCTTTTTGTTGCCTTCACAAAAATGACTGACAACTTGGCAGTGTGTAAAATTCTTAGAACACAGTTTTTCTTTTAAACCTCCATATATGTTGCTAAAATCTGGCATCTAATTTCCTGACCAGTCTTTCGTCCTTCATAAATAGTCTCCCCAGGCTTACAGTTTCTTTTTCCTTCATGTCAAGACATTCCTAGTGGTGGTCTGTTTTTACATGTAAGGGTCTCTCCATTAAAGAAAAAAAAAATTATGCATTTTCTGCTTGAAATGTCAACAACTAAGAGGGACATGTTAATATTTCCAAAGTCAGCTGGGGTTTTGGACACTTCTTACCTTTTACTAGATTATTGCAAAAAAAAAATCCTGAATATTGTTCAGGTATCAATTGTGTATTAGGTAAATTGTCAATATAATGTAGATTGACCCAGGTCATGCTATTTCATATTCTTTTACTTACGTTTCTATAACATAAATATTATCACTTGAACTTTATTTGGCCTTACCTAGTGTGTCATTATTTTATTGTTTTTATATAATTGTATAAATTACCTTCTTTTAGCTATACCTACTGAAATCAGCATAGAATTTCAGTTTTAGATTTCCTTTTTGACTAGCTTTGTCAAATGTTCCCAGGCTCTCCAGTCAATGTAATAGGAACAGGGGAGCAGAAGGCCAGTATTGTAGGAAACAGCCAATAACTAATTAGATTTGGGCATATCAGATTAGTGGCTGCCTTTTACTTGAGCAAAGAATGTGATTTTGCTGATTTTGAGATTGGCTATTTGTACATATTTCCTTAAATAGAAAAAATAACTGCATAGTTAGCTTGTATAAATCCTTCCTGAATGATGATATAAGCTAAAGCATAACAGGACTGTGGCACAGCAAAAAAATTAAGCATGTCAGGATCAGCAAGATCACCCCTGCACAGAGTAGACTAAGACCAGCTATACAGTTCCATTAGGGACTCTGAGGAACTTTGGGAAACTGAACTGGGATAAGCCAAATATGTTTCTGTTCTCTGTGGCCATACAGATTAAGCTGCATCTCTAGATTCTTAGTTAAATAAACTGGGATGTAAGTCTAACTTTCTAATAGGCAGTCTACATCACTTAGATCCCCTTGTCATCCAGCAATCCTTTGTCTCAAGAGTGATGTAACTAATCACAGATACATGAATGATGACTTCTTGGAGACAGTCAGTCTCAGTGCTCAATGCTGCAGTGCTCAGTCCCCTCGTAGGTGTCTGTTTGGGAGGCACAGTTGAGGAGTTGAGTTTCTGAGTTGGTTTCAAATATAAGAAGAGTGGCAAAGGATACATGCATGTGAAATTCATGGTTGCAACTGTTAGAAAAAAAATCATGTTGATGGTAAGACAGACTTTACTCAGAATGGTCACATGAAAGCAAAGAGATGGGGCTCAACTATGAATACAAGAAGAGCAAGTAGGGATTTAGAGCCAACTAGCAGAATGAGGGAGTAGTGGATGGAAAATTACTAAGAGCAGCCATCAAGGGGTTCTTGCTAAAGGCAGGCCAGGGTGATCCCATAGAACCTGGATAGTGGTGGGCGTTGAGGAATTTGATCAGATATGGAAGGTGATCACATAGGGAGGCTGTCCTTTGAACTAACATTGTAAACGGTATCTTTCAGAGTTATGAAATATGACAACCCTGTATTTGAGAATACATTCATATTTGGCCATTTTTCTATTATGAAGTGATTACATTTAATTTTCCCAATTTCCTGTTGTTTTTTTTTTAAAGCCTTATTTGTTTGAATTTATAGGTCCTGGAAACTTGAACTTTGTCGATTATGTATGTTGCACATAACTTCACTTTGACTTTCACTTTTTTGGTAACTTTTGATGAACTGAAATGTGGTCAGTTATAGATCTTTTCCTTTATGGTTGATAATTTTTGTAATTTAAGGATATGGAGATAATCAGTTACATTAATTTATAAAAGCTTTATAGTTATACTATCTCTGTAATCCATTTAAAATAGTTTTTTAATGCTACAAAGTAGGATTCTATTACTTTTTATTTCCCCTCAGTTGCCCTACCACCACCCACTTCTTGATTATCTACACTCCCATTTCTGTATGTCATGTATGTTTGGGTAATCTTGGAAGCCTCTATGTTATATTCAATTTGTCAGTTTGTACATACCTTTTCCAATACCACACTGTCTTAATTATTCAGAGCTTTACAATAAGACTTCATAAATTCTTAAGGCCTCCCTCTTCGGTCCTTTCCTAGAATGTTGTGCTAGTTTTTTTCTTATTTTCACTTCCATATTAATTGTAAAATTATACCTTAAAACCTGGAATTGCGTTGAATTTGTAAATCTATACTGGGAGAATTGCCTCTAACATATATTGACTTCTCCAAACAGAACATATTTTACCTCTCATTCATTTAAAAATAAATTTTCATAATACATTTTCTTCATGTATCTTGTGAATCTTTGGTTTCCTAGGTACTTCATAAATTTTGATATTTTTTAGAAGTATATTTAATCTTTATTTTCTAACTTATTTCTAATGCATCAAAAGGCAATGATTTTTATGCATGGATTTTTACTAAAAAAAATCTTACTGGGGTGCCTGGGTGGCTCAGTTGGTTAAGCGACTGCCTTCGGCTCAGGTCATGATCCTGGAGTCCCTGGATCGAGTCCCGCATTGGGCTCCCTGCTCGGCAGGGAGCCTGCTTCTCCCTCTGACCCTCCCCCTTCTCATGTGCTCTCTCTCTCATTCTCTCTGTCTCAAATAAATAAATAAAATCTTTAAAAAATAAATAAATAAAAAATAAATAAATAAAAAAAATCTTACTGTTCTTAACTGTAAAAAAATATACCTGTAAGATCTTATAGATTTTCTATATAATAACCATATCACCTGAAACCTGTTTTTTTTTTTTTTTTTTTTTTTTACCTTTCCCTTCTTTTTTTTTTCTTTTTAAGAGAGAGAGGGAGAGGGAGAGCACATGTATGTGGCAGAGGGAGAGGGAGAGAGAATCTTAAGCAGGCTCCATGCTCAGCATGGATCCCCACATGTGGTTCCACCTCATGACCCTGAGATCATGACCTGAGCTGAAATCAAGAGTCAGGCACTTAACCGGCTGAGCCATCCAGGTGCCCCCTTTCCCATCCTTTTTAATTACAACCTTTTATGCCAACTAGGTATTCTAAGCCAATATGAAATAGAACTCATGGCACCAGATATCTTTGTCTTTTTTTCTCATAAGAAAAGTTAACAATTTATCATTAAATATACTTGCTATACATTTTTATAAATAACTTTTATCAGATTAAGGAATTAATTTCTCTTCCTAGGTTTGAGACTTTTTTTAAATCATAAATGGATCTTTAGTATTAATTGTTTGTTGACTTTTTCTGTGTTTGAGAAAAGCTTACGTTTTTTCTTTAATATGGAGAATATATATAGAGAGAATATAGATGTTCTATATATAGATAGACACATCTATATATAGAATATATATAGTGTTAATATACATAGTGTTAATATTTTCAGGGTACAGGCAGATCAAGAAGTATTTGATCTATTTTATGCTGCTGAATCCAGTTTGCTATATTTTATTCTGATTATATCATTTATTCTGATGTTCATGAATAATAGTCTGCCATTTTCCTTTCTGCTACTGGCTTAGAGTTTTCTGGTTTCAAGTTATGCAAAGCTTGGGACATCTGGGTGGCTCAGTCAATTAAGCATCTGCCTTCAGCTCAGGTCATGTTCCCAGGATCCTGGGATCAAGTCCTGCATCAGGCTTCTTGCTCAGCAGGGAGCCTGCTTCTCCCTCCGCCTGCCACTCCCCCCCTGCTTGTGCTCAATCTCTCTCTGTCTCTCTGACAAATAAAATCTTAAAAAAAAAAAAAAAAAAAAAATAATCAAGTTATGCAAAGCTCATAAAACAATTTGGGTTGTTGTTGTTGTATTGTTTTCCAAGCCTTTTTTCTCAAATAATAAATACTTAGAGGACCTAATATCTGTCAAAAAGAAAAAAATGGGCCTTCGATTAAAAACAGATCTTCAAAATGAACCAAAAACTGAGAGGACTTTAAGGAGAGGTAGACAAAATTTATAATCATATTAAACATTTCTTCAATAACAGAACAAGTAGAAAAACAGTGGGAATAGAAGAGACTCCACCAAAGGCCTTTTTTTAGGTGATCACAAGTTTAAGATTGTTACTTTTAATGAAATGACACACTTCATCATTAGCAAATGATCTTATTTTCTCCTGGTAATATCCTTTGATTTAAAATCATTTTGTGTATGTAATATTAATAAAGGAAACTCCAGCTTTCTCTTGATTTGTGTTAATATGTGTATTATCTATCACTACCTTAAATTACCACAACTTTAGCTTTAATGCAACACCCGTCTATTTCACAGTTCTCTAGGTCAGAAGTTGAGACATAACCTGGCTCAGCTGGTTTTTTGCTTGGGTTTCACTAGGTCAAAGTCAAGGCATCAGCTGAACTGTGTTCCTTTTGAAGACTCTGGAGATGAATCTGCTTCTAAGCGCATTTAAACTCTTGGCAAAATTCAATTCCATGTGATTGGCGGACTGAGGTCCTCTTTTCCATTCTAGTTGTTGATAGATTGTTCTCACCCCTAGAGGTGCCTGCATTTTTTGGCTTGTTGCTTTCTTCTTCCATCTTAACAGACAGCAATTGAAAGTTGATTTCTCAGCTTTGAGTCTCTCTGACCACCCCTCCACGTATCTTTTCTCCCTCTTCCACTCTATCTCTTTTGTACTGACAAGGGACTCATGAGACTACATTGGGCCCACACTGATATCCAGTGTATTTCTCTGTTTTAAGGTCAGCTGATTGGCAAATCTCTCATAGTAGCATCTAGATCAGTATTTGAATAATTAGAGGGTGGGAATCATGGGTGGTTGGGGCATCTGCCTCTCTCAGTATGGTATATTTTATCCTTCCTTGCAAATGACTTGCGACTTCATATTTAAAGTGGCTATGCTTTAAGAAGTATAGAGTGCTCTCCTTTGTTTTGGCTGTTTTATAATCAGTGAAAATGTCTTTTAATTGAGATGTTTAGGTAATTAACATTTACTGTGGTTATTGATATGCCTTTGCTTAAATCTATCATCTTTCTATTTTCTGTTGGGCCCATCTGTTCTTACTTCACTCTTTCTTCTCCTTCTGCTTTCTTTTGAATTAATGATGCTTTTTAAAAATTATTTCATTTTATCTTTTTTGGGGGGGCTTATTGGCTATAATCCCTTATTTTTGTGTTTTATTAATTTTAGGTAGTTGATAGGAGTTTAACTTCTATTTTACTTATGACAGCCTATGTTCAAATGATGTATATGTTTACTTATAGTGTAAGAAACTTACAATAATTTATTTCACTTCATTCCAGACTTTGTATTATTGCTGACATACACTTAACTTTTATATATATTATGTAGCCCTCCCTAAAGAATTATTATTTTTAAGACTTGATTAACTTTTTAAAGAGTTTTAAGTACATGGTAAAATTTGTATATGCAATTTTATATACTGTAATATCATAGTATCACTTGAGCATAGAACACTTTGGTTCTTTGTGGCATCTTATATTTGGAGACCATGGATTATCTTGAATCAATGCATTCATAGGTTTTTTTATACTGAATTTAATACACATATAGCCTTTTTAAAAATATGTTCTATTTCCTTCACCTTTCTCTTCTAGAATGCTTGAGGATTTTCTGTAGTTCACTAGTCCTTTTGTTACTTTTTTTTCTGAGTTTTTCCCTAAATATAGTTTCGATTGCTATGCCTTCAAGCCTTTAATTTTTTTTGTTTTTTTTTCAGTGATGTCTAGGCTACTTTTAATCCTGCTTTTTTTTTTTTTTTTAATCTCACCCACTTTAGTTTTCATCTCTAGAAGTTTAATTTTTATCTTTTTTATCTCTAACATTTATATATCTACTTAACTTCTTAAACATACGGAATACAGTTATAATAGTTTTAATTTCTTTGCCCATTATAGCTAACAAGTGCTGGATATCGGGCCATTTTAATCAATTGATTTTTCTCCTTATTGCAATTCACATTTTCCTACCTTTTTTGCATGCTTGATCATTTTTAACCGGATCCATACATACATTGTAAATTATGCATTGCAAATAGAGTGCTAGATATTTTTTGCCTGCCTTTGAAAATTCTTGAGGTTGTCAAAATCTAGCCACTGCAATTCTCTTGGGCTTTATTTCTTCAACTCTGGGAGTCCGTTGGATTCTTCCTGGGTTCCTCTTCTACATCATAAGAGTGCAGTAACTCTCTTAAGGCCTTAAGCTAAGGCATTTATACAACTGACTTAGTTTGTTTCCCGTCTTCCAGAGATCAGTGTTTTGTATTGCTCACTTGCCAGCATCTTGAAAACTACTGTGTCTTATATTTTGTCTTTGTGTATTTTTCTAAGTGGTTAAATTAGATCCCTATTCTCTTTATCTTGCCTGAAAGTGGAAGTCTACACTCTTTTTAGTATAATGAAATTTCGAAGTTTTCTTTTCCCTTTTGCCCTAAGTTTTAACATTACTAAAATTTATTTTTGTTAATGATGTGAGGCAGGAATCTCAGATGATTTTTTTCCCCATTAAGAATAAGCAATCATCAGAGCACATTATTGGATATTCTATTCTCATTACACTGGTATGTGATATTTTATAGCCAATTTAAAGCCACAATACTCCTTTATTATTTTGTTAGATGCTTTAAGTAAATTTAAGTGAGGTGTTGTCCTAGCAGGTTTATCATCTTCTTAAAATAGCTGCGGAAATTAAGGATCATCGCAGTGTAGTTACTTGTCCAAGATTATACTGAATTAAGTGACTGAATTGGGAATGTAATTCATATGCATGAGCTCTGACTGAAACATTTGTCATCCCTGCACTCAGTTCCCCTCATCTGGCTGATGAAGTGGTTTCTGTCTTAATGTAGAACTATTTAAAAGTGTGATCAGCTCTTAAAAGCAGGAAACACTCCTTTGACTGAGGAAATTTTACTCCTAAGCCTTATATTTATTACATTGTGCCATATCTTTCTCACTTCTTCATTTACCATACTCACCTCTTCATTGAATGCCATCAGATTATAACTGAATAATTTTGTCACTGGTGTAACTTGGTTCCTTCTTATGGTTATGGCTGCTGCTTTTAAGTTAATTATTTAAATTGTAATGACTAGTGAATTAATATACTCCAAATTTATTTCTAAAGTAAAGCCTTATTAACCGATTTTTAGACTTTTATTACATCTATGTATGCTGTGTGCTAGCATGAGGTATGACTGTTTGTATATACTCACATATATGAATGGTCAAAGGTATATCAAACATATGCAGATAAATAAAAATAATCTTTTTTTTATCGGCAGGTTTCTATGTGCCATATTTTGTGTGACGTGTAAATATTAACTCTATACATTTTAATCTTATTGGGCAAGTGCTATTTTTCCTACTTTAGATATGGGAATCTCAGAAACATTAATTAGCTTGTTTGATGTCATGCAACCAAAAAATGCTCTTGTAGAGATTCAAACTCAATCTTACCTGGGACTCTGAAATTCATGCTGTTCTCATTTCTCTGCACTCAAAGGTCATAGACTGTTATTACAGCTCAACAAAGTACAGAGTACCAGTAGGTATAAAGCCATAATAGTAAGTGCAGTTTGTGACACAATTCACTGAAGTCCACAGTAATTTCCTCTCATCTTGTATGCTAGAACTAAAGCAGATTATCTTTACTTTAAGATAGCATCACCTTTTCAACAACTGTTAGAATTTTATTTTTCTGCTTCCCTATGTTCTGTATAATAAATGAGTTGGATTAGAAAGATGAGCCCATCTGGAGAAAGGCATACAGATCCATTTCTGACATTATCTCTCAAGAACAAATGTTTCCATGTTTCCTTACACTATCAAAACAGACACCAAGAAAAGGATGTGCATGATCTTGAATATCAGTCTTGGTGATTAGATCTTCTACATGAAGGAGTAGTGACATACTATAAGAGCAGGGACACTGAAGAACTACCAGGGAATGCCGAGGATGGGGAAGTGATTGAGAAGCTCGCCAATAGGTAGAATCATAGAAGGAACTGGAATATCTGCGTAGATTGTTGACTCGTGGGAGACATTAAATACACTTTCAAATCTCTGGCTGTCCTGTGGATAAGAAAATTCTGTGGTTTTGTCATCCCATAAATCTCACTTGAAGAGATTATAGTAAGCAAATGCTGATATGATGAAGTGATGAGCTACACCTGCTCCTCAAGATGGGCAAATAGAAGTTGGATAACCAAACGTCCTTCAGAATCCTGTATCCAGGAGTCTTTACTTTTTAAAGGACTGAATATTATAAGTGTTTTAGGTTCCTTTCTAACTCTGGTCTTCTGTGATTTTGTGAAGTTAAGACACTTGGCTATTTCTTTCCATACTCATCCACAAATGGCAAGATAGGAATGTATCTATAGTATGGGAGTAGAATGGGTTACCTTTAAATTACATCCTGAGGGTCTCCTAAACTTTCAACACATGAGAAACCCGTTGGTTCTAAACCATCTGGAAATTAACTCCAGTATTCTTGGCATGGATAGGACAGACTTGTATATTAGTTGTCTTGGCAAGTGTAAGGCAAAGATGTGTGGAGAAAATAGAAGCCGAATTTTGACCTGTAGTCTGAACTTTGAACTGCTTAGATTAGAAACTAATGGCCAGTTAAAGAAACCCTGAGGCACTCTGGCTTTTGTGGAGGTAATTTCCTTGGAGCCCTTACTTATTTTTTTGACCTGTCACATGGATTTTTCAGTCTATTACAGTGTTTCCTTTCTTCAGAATGTTTTCATTGCCTCTCATCATTTAGCTACTTAAACTTGGATTTTAGAAGATGTTCTTACTTTCCACAGTTTGACTCTCCTCTGTCTTTGGGGACTTGGATTCTCTTTTTATTTTCTTGTTTTTTCTAGCTACTTTGAGTCAAGACCTCACCCTATAGAGTTCCATTACTTGGACACCAATCTGGGCTGAGCTTCCTTTTGTAGGGGGCATTTGTCACATCCATCCTGAACCTTGTGTGATAAAGACAAGATAATTTACATCAATTTACGGGTAGATGAAATAAAATTTACAAAAATTTGAAGTATACCTGGCATTAGAAGAAAGTCATACTTTGACTATTGTCTACTCCAATAGTTCTTAAGTTCCCTGAAAACAGGGCAAACCTTATTTTTTGCATTCTCTTAATTTTTTAATTTTTTGCATTCTTAATACTTTGACTTGAATTTCTCCAGGAGAATTTCAAAGTTCTGACAATCACTACATCCTAGGAAGAATCTTTTTTGTGCTCTAAAGGCAAAATGAAATGATAAAGAATATCCATTGAGTTTATGGTATAAAGGGGTGACTTATTGAAATAGTTACCAAGGGCAAACAGAACCTTCATTTATGTTTTCTGAACTGATTTTCTAAGTACAGAGAAAAGAATTTTGTCTGTCTATGTCTGACTGTCTGTCTACCTGTCATCATCTCTCTATCCTTTCACCAATGAGCAGTAAGAGTTAGAGAACCAGATGGATCTTGGAGACAGAGCAGGAGAGAAGGACAAAGCAGATTATTATGCTCCACTACTAAATTTGACCGGATACTAAAATTATTCAAGAGGTGTCTTGAAACTTTTATGCAGCTTAGTTCTAATTACCAAAGTTAGAGGCCAGGAGGGGAGTTGGAATGAATTGAAAGAGAATTTGTGAACTTTAACATGCATTTGGGATTAGTACCAAAATGAGAATCAGAAACCTAAAACCTTTGTTTTACAAAAATGTTGGTGTAACCATGATCTGACCTGACGTTGAAAAATAAATGCTTGGGCGCCTGGGTGGCTCAGTGGGTTAAGCGTCTGCCTTTGAGTCAGGTCATGATCCCAGGGTCCTGGGATGGAGCGCTGCATCACGCTCCCTGCTCAGGGGGGAGTCTGCTTCTCTCTCTGCCCCTCCCCCCTGCTCATGTTCTTTCTCTCGATCTCTTGCTCTTTCTCAAATAAAATCTTAAAAAAAAAAATAAATGCTCTATTCCACAGGCTGTATGAGGAAGGATGAGACTGCAGAAATGTAGAGAGTGGCAGATATTCAAGTTCACACAGATTAATTGCATGGTGGCTCTGGGTGAAGGATCATTTGGCAGCAAAAGTGCCGATGATAACTGGGATTATAAAAGATAGGTATTTGCCTTTCTAGGTTATAGGGGCAAACCTAAGCCAGAAATTAGTTGTCAGCCCTAATATGAGAAGATACATCCCAAGAAAGCAATGACTGACTATGCATGTAACCAAGAGAAAAGACAATCCATCTTCCCAAAAGGGCAATGCACAGTAGAGGGATAAAGGCAAGGTGGGCACATTTTCAGTCTTAAGACAACAATAATTTGGGATCCAGCCACTGTGGAATACACTATTCTTCACATACTGAATGCCTTAGTCGTGAATGATTCAGGAGCTGAATGGAGCTTAACCCAAAATATAGATTTCAGTGGAAATAGCTGGAAAAAGCAGGATCTGGAAGTACAGTTACTGAACTAAAGTAAAAGCTTGAACTTTATACACGTGGACTAATAATTTTAGAGACCATAAAACTTAATCTAAGAAACGAGTGTTTTCAGCAAGAAGTAAAAGACCAGCTTTAGTCCAAATGTTACATAAAACTACAGACCGTGTAGTATAGACCCAGAATAGGACAACAAAAGATCATTTTTGAATGAAAATCAAGAAAAACATAACTGACTGCTAACCAATGCCCTAGAACCTAGTGAAGAGTAATGATCTCAGGGTTGTGAGATGGAGCCTCACGTTGGGCTTTGCATTGAGCATGGAGCCTGTTTAAGGTTCTTTCTCTCCCTCCCTGCCCCCCTCTTAAAAAAAAGTTTATTGTTCTTCACTTTCCTATCTCTGCCTTCTTTTTTAAAAAGTAGGTATATTTGATTTATTAGTTCTTCCTCCCTAGCCAATTACTTTATCATGAAAACATAAAAAAAAAAAAAGGCTAAGAAAGTGCTACTTCCTTCTGACCATTTTAAAACCTTTCATTTGTTACCAGAAAACCATGTCAAGTGTCTGCGTTGAAAATAGAGACCCACGAATACCAATGTTTCATCATTTTTGGTATTTTGCCAGCGGACAGTTTAGTATCTTATTATGAGCCATAAAATTGCCAGTAATTTTGAGATTAAAAACATGAACATTATAAATTTGACTGCATAAAAACTCACAAAGCCAATGAGTTATAACCTCCATTTGTGGACAATTTCTGAGATTAAGTAAGAATGTAGGGCATGAGAGATTCACCAATTAAAACATCTTTAAATGTTGACACTGAAAGAGCTTTTAGAGAATAACTAATGCAATTAATTGCCATTATTTTCACCATTTTTTTTTTAGAGCGCTAATACAATATCAGGAAGGAGCTGCAAACTGAATTCAGAACAATATGAATTTGACACTTGCTTCCATTATGTGCCAGATGTTTGACTTTGGACAAATCCTTTGCCCCTGATTTTCAAATCTCACATACGTAGGAGAAAATGAAGCCCAATTTTAAGGCTATAGTGAAGATTATTACTAATTATATTGGTGCTTGGCACAGTGACAGACCGGCTTTCATTATTGGTCATGGAGCTCTAACTTGGGTGGTGGTAGTTCAGTAACCCCTTAATTATATATAATGTTTATGTTTCTGAAGCTCTTTTCATATATAATCCCTAATTTATAAAAAGGTTCAGTAAAAGGCATGTTAACAGCAACTTTCTTGACTGCTTGTTACTGGATAGGCCCTGGGCTAATAATCTTACATCCATTACCTCATTTTATTCTAAAAACATCTTTGGTATAGGCATTATTATCAACTCCGATAAAAGGCTTAGAAGAAATTAATAAATTGGTCACTGGAGGCTACTGGCAAGTGACAAGTCTAAATTCAACATCTCATTTCTGACATTTCTGAGTTCATAAGAACTGAATGGTACTACTTACTAAAAAAAAAAAAAAAACAAAACTGATTTAATTAAACTAGAATTTAAGTCTCATATAGATGACACTGAATTTAAGTGACTTGAGTTATATTTGCATTTCTTCCTATGTAATGGGAAGATTTTAAAATACTCAAATATTTTCATAGTATACAATGACCTCCTAGAATTTGGAACCTGCAAAAGAATTGATCATCTTGTCTAACCAATTTTTAATATCTTATTCATCATCAGATTTAGGAAGGCATGTAAAACAGCTTTACTGTAATTATATATAGTGTGAGAGATATAGCTGAATATAAATTTAAGAAATATACATTTGCAAATATTAAGTTAAATAATGTTAAGTGTTTCTTAAATTGTTCTTTTCTAATAAAAATAGGTAATTTATGGCTATGAATAAAGAGGTTCCTTAATTTGAATTTCAGTTTTTAAGCTTGTGATTCACTGAAGTGCAATTTACTGACTTTGCATTTTCAGGTGTAAAGTGCTGGTTCGTAAAAAAAGACTATTGCATAAATGATATCATTGCACAATACATATTAAATAGTGATTATAATGATATATTTATGGAATTTGAGTTCCTGCTTCATATATATTTGTGGATATATTTCTCATGGCTCCTATTTTTTTGTGGTGGTTTATGCAATTTTCTGCTATGCAGAGACCTAAGTGAAATCAAGAAAACGTCCTTGCTTCAGAACTCAATTTTTAAAATATATTTATTGATTTCCAATGTCAATGGGTAGGTTCCTTGGGGAGCAAACTCTTGAGATGGAGATGAGTGTGCAGAAAGTCTGTTGGGGTATACTGTAGGGATTAGCATCTGCAATAGGGAGGGAAAGACTACTACTCTTTCTGGGCAGAAAGAGAAGGGCTCTGTGAAGGATTAATAGCAAGGATTCAGGAAAGCCTACAGGAACACTAGAGCTAAGAGAGCCCTGCAGAATTGTGAGGAATTGGGGCAAGGTGACTAGCCCTTTAGATCTTCCTTAACCAGTCATTGAATTCAGGCTGTCTCTAGGAAGGAATCATGGCCTTTGTGAGGTGGTTCTCCTCAGTGGAGGGAAATTACCCTTAGGGAGCAGAGGATTTGTACTGCTTAGAGTGCCAATGGTAGATAGCCCTCGGTTAGTTGCCAGTTTCCTTGGAAATCACCTCAACTGAAGAGGACCCATCTGTCCAAGGCCATGAGACATTCCAAGTGGCCTACATCCAGTTATCAACTGATGTGGGGGTATAAAAACCTGACCCTTTGTTTATGGTCTTATATGGAATTGCATATAATCTGATTTATATGCTAAAGCCTTAACTCCCCCATACATCTGTATTGGAGATGGGGCCTCTAAGGAGGTGGTTAATAAGGTAAAATGAGGTTATAAGGGCAAAGCCCTGATCTGGTACAACTGCTGTCCTCATAAAAGAGAAAGAGACAACAGAACTGACTCTTTCTCTGCCATATGAGGACAAAGGGAGGAGGTGGACTTCTATAAGCCAGCGAGGTGGACTTCTATAAGCCAGCAAGAGCACTCTCACCTCTCGCTAGAATTTGAACCATGTTGGAACCCTTGATCTTTGACTTCTCTAGTCTCCAGAACTGTGAGACAATACATTTCCATTGTTCAAGCCACCTAGGTTTGATATCATTGTGACAGCCTGAATAGACTAAGGCACCCTTTCATTCTAATATGCAGGAGGTCTGTTTCCTAGGGAACCCAAATTCTGGTGGTTGGAACTAAGAAGGACATATGAGAGCAGCCACTGGGATGGAATTTGGGGCAGGATCATCTGCCGCCCAGCGAGTAAGGAGGACCACACTGCAAGTGGTAAGTAAAGCACATGTCACCCTTGGCACAAAGTGGTAATGTAACTATTGAATTTCCTCACTGGGGAATGGACATGGCATACCAATGGAAAGAAATCCTTTGGCTAGTATGATTTATCAAGGATTTGAGGAATGTGGGTGGAATACCACTGAAATTGCAATGGAATTGATGACTACTACTAAGGGGGAAGAAAAGATAATGAAAAGTTGATCAATTAACTGGCAATTCAAAGCTAAGTTTTAAACTCAGAAGGCTTCCTTCATAACATGTAAAAGGAGTCCTCATCTCCTGCGGTGATAGGACAGAGAAAGCTTGAGGACCAGAACTTAAGAGTAGGTGCACCCCAAAGAAGCTTCAACTATTAATACAGACTGGTTTGCTATGCCAAGGTCAAGGAACTGGTTAAGGAATGGGGTCTTGACCTACAGGATGGAAACACCAGGGGGGATTCCCCTGAAAATAATATAATCCCAGGTTACTTGGGATCCTCTGAGTCTGCATAAGTGGCACATGGAGGTTGCAAAAAATATAGCATTTACCAAAGCAACATCTCATGTTCTGGTGAGAGGTCAATAGCATCACTTAGAAGTTCAGTGGTGGTTTTGCTCTGTATGCCAGGGCTGATGGTAGGAGAACCTGCCATAGAATGACTATTGGCAATGGATGTGATGGGACCCCCACAGCAATAGAGGACAGGACATATCACTCACCATCAGAAGGCTGGCGGTCACAATAATCATAATGAGTGGCAGAATTGCAGGTGCAGCTGAGTGAGCTGACCTTCAGAGTGTTAGAGATGGTTCATATGGCATCTCTAGGAACAAAATAAATGGGCAATCAAAAAGATACAAGTCAGTCTATACAATCAAAGGAAATCAAGGGTGGAGAGTCAAGAGGCTGAAGGGCATCTTCCCAATGAAAAGTTAATATTCCTTTCTCAGTGTCAAAATTTGAGGGAGCTTTCAGACTAAGAATGGATAGATTAAAGAGACCAGGTCACCAGGAGGAGAAAGCCTAAAACACTGCTAGTGTACATCACATTGCTTCCTAGTCCTTGCCTACAGGGAGTATGGCATTTTAGTTGCTTAACTGGGCACAAGAGGAGTGCTTCAAACTTGTCAGGACTGTTGAACACAGAAAGAAAGCTGACCAAAATATCATCAGGGTCATGCTATTAGAAAGGGAACATTTTGAGATCAGGTCATAAATGAAGTCCTGCCCCACGTTTGGGTCATCTGGGTCCATTTGAAGTTTAGGCCCATCCTTTAGTCATTTATACAGTTTCCAAATAGATGTACCTGTTCATTAACACAAGCACCAAAGTCATTCCTTAGTCTTTGGGTTTAGAGCTGTGATTTTGGTTAAGGCCAAGGGGAAGCCTCTACACTGGTCTTCCCTATTTTCAGCAAGATAAAAAATGAAAAACAACCTCACATCTCAGGTTAAGTGGCAGGGATTAGTATCCCCTTTAAAGATCTCACAAATGCAAGAGTTGTTTTCTTTCATATCTCCATGAATTTCAACAATCTCTTGGGAGGCGGGGGGTTGATGGAACCTGGAGAATAATAGAAGATTCCTGCAGACACAACCAGGTAGTTAGTAGCTCCAATTACTGCTGCCGTGTCAGATGCAGCATACTGGCTGGAAAAGATTAATATGACCTTTGATCCATGAACTACATCCATTGATGTAGCAAATGAGTTCCATCTCTATCAGAAAAGAAGATTAAAAATCTGTATTCACATGGAACTGGCAGCCTACATTTTAAGTTTTGCTACAGAGGTCTGTTTAAGCCTCCTGAGTCCTCTCTCAATGTAGTCTCAAGAGATCTGGAGGTTCCTTAACACAACAAAGGGGTGCACCTTATCAATGAAATCACATATTTGGATCAAATGAGCAAGAAATGGCTAGCATGTTGGAAGTCTCAGGAAGACATTTGACCTCTAAAGGGTGAGAGAGAAAAGACTTAAGGGCCTACCACATAAATAGAATCTTAAGGGAGTTCAGGGGTCTGGGGCATGCTAGAATATCCTCCAAAGGTAAAAGACAACTTGTACCTTGTACATTCCACAAGGAGGAAGGAGACACTGTTTCTAGTAAGTTGCTCTCCGTTTCTGAGGCAGAATATTACATTTCACCTCTGGGAATACTGTTTTGACCTGCCTACTGGGTGACACACAAATTTGCCAGCTTTGAAAGGAGCTCAAAGGAGGAAAAGGTTTGTAGCAGATGCAGGCTGTAGTATAAATAGCCCTGATGCTTGGCCCACGTGATCCAGCAGATGCCATGATGTTACAAATACCATTCATGGGAAAAGATGCTTTGAATAGTTTATTATAAGCATGGATGGGAGAATCATAATGCACGCCATAACGTTCTGGAGCAAGACCATGACAAGTGCATCAGGGATGATACACATTTGAAAAATAGCTCTTGGCATGCAGTCAGGCCCATGCTTTCAGTAAGAGAGTCTGAATGTGAGTCATCAAATGACCATGCAGATGTAGATGGCTGTCATAGGAGGGTTTTGTGAAACCAGCCAAGTCATAAGATCAGGGGATCCCAACCACCAACTAGATAAAATGACATGGCTATTGGACTTCAGTTAGCCTGTCTTGACCACTCCAGTGTTAGTACAGTGCACTTATATATTAAGTAGCCATGGAGGCAGGGATAGAGGCTATATATGGGTCCAAGACTATGAGCTCCCGCTTACCAAGACCGATTAGCTACCGGTGTCAGCAAATACCCAAACTGCCTGGAGCAGAGAACAAGTCTGGGTCCCCACTGTGGTATTATCTTTCAAAAAGACCAACAGGTTTCCTACAAGTTATTCATTTGGGCATTTTTCTATCTTAGAAGAACCAGCTTTTTCTGTATTTTGGACATGGTTTTGTTTTTCCCGTCCTCAGGGACTCAGTACCACTATCTGAGGACTTAAAAGAACTTTTTTTCTGGGGCACCTGGGTGGCTCAGTCGTTAAGCATCTGCCTTCGGCTCAGGTCATGATCCCAGGATCCTGGGATCGAGCCCCGCATCGGGCTCCCTGCTCTGCGGGGAGCCTGCTTCTCCCTCTCCCACTCCCCCTGCTTGTGTTCCCTCTCTCACTATATCTCGCTGTCAAATAGATAAAATCTTAAAAAAAAAACAAAAACAAAAACTTTTTTTCCAGTTGTATGTGATATCACAATAGTCCAAAGATGCATTTTCTAGCCACAGAGGTGTGGAAGTGGGCCCATAACGTGGATTCTACAGGTTGTATTACAAAGCATACTACACAGAAGCTGCCAGTCTAATAGAAAGTTGGATAAGGCCATTGAGACCTTGGGTGAAGCGCTGGTTTATAAGCAAAACTTTATGAGAAGGGACGATATTTCCCTGGGTGCAGTACATTCTTTTTTTTCCCCATCTTTTTTGAGTATGGTTAATAAAAATTATATATATTTAAACAATGCGATGTTTTGATATAAGTATACGTTGATTCCCACAATCATTATACAATGTTTTTGTGTGTGGTGAGATCTTGAGATCTACTCTCTTAACAAATTTCAGGTATAAAATACATTATTATTTGAAATATGGAGAGACATAGTTCATGTACTCACTTAATTGGTAGCGTAATGTAGAAGCTGTATGTCCTGATGTTTATAATAAAGTGTCTTCTTTCTGATATTAAGCAAAACATACCTCCATGTAATTGATTTCCTTGGTAATGATGTAAGGTGAAGTGAGAGTATCACAGTAGTCTTACTAAGAGTTTCACTTTGGGCGCCTGGGTGGCTCAGTTGGTTAAGCGACCGTCTTCGGCTCAGGTCATGATCCTGGAGTCCCGGGATCGAGTTCCGCATCGGGCTCCCTGCTCAGCAGGTAGTCTGCTTCTCCCTCTGACCCTCCACCCTCTCATGCTCTCTCTCTATCATTCTCTCTCTCTCTCTCTCAATAAATAAATAAAAATCTTAAAAAAAAAAGTTTCACTTTGGGAAGGGGTTAATTGTAGTAATACAGTTACGGTTTCGGAGCTGTAAGGCATCTTTGGAATTGTGTGGTATAATCACAGTATTTTACATAATAGGAGACAGACCCAGAGAAATCAAGGGGCCGATTTCCTTACTTTCTGGACAGTGCTATTTCCCCTCCCCTGTCTTGCTCCATAAGAAGATATACAATGAGCAGCTGCTCAGCCTGCTAAGATTGTTTTTCTTCAAATTGAGTCTGGTTCTAATCAATCTGGATTTTTGAGTTCTGTGATTGAGCTTTTTTATTGACTTGAAGGAGAAACCCATTGTACTCAACTGCTACCTTTTATCAGCAGCAACTTATCTTTTTCAACTGCCTGGCTTTCTAAATACCTCATCAATACTTAATGTCCTTTCCAGATTGCTCCATAAAATAGGCGAGGTTTCATAAGAAAAGTTGCTCAATACACGTCCAAACCAAATGATAGTTTATATCCTTTATTTTTATATGAGTGGGTTTGGGTTTTTTGCAAACATGTCAAGATGACTGCCTCAAATAATTCCCACCGTCCTTACACTTTAGAGATTACCCCTCCCTTCCCTGCCTGGTTGTTTCTCCTCCTGTGGACCAGGTCTGTGAAGCTGGATGTCATGGGACTGTGCCGCTCTTAGTCGTGAGTAAAGGAATTGCACACACTGAACAGGATCGGTTCTGTTTCTCGTATTTGCCAAGCACTATGCATGTCATAAATGATTTTACTGAAACTTCATGGCAAATGCATAAGGATTTAAACAGTCCAAATAACTTTATAGGTGGAAAAACCTACAGGGAGTTTAAGAAAATTACAGAGAAATAGTAAATAAGGTTGCTTCATTGTATCCGGAGCACTCATTTATTGATCACTTAACAATGTATTAGCCTGCTAGTTACTGTCTTAAGACAGATGTAAGTAAAGTGTGTCTTTGTCCTTAGAGAAATTGCATTCTCTCATTTGACTCTTTCTCTCTCTCTCTCTTTTTTTTAAAGATTATTTATTTGAGAGAGAGTGGGGAGGGGAGAGGAAAAGAGAGAGAAACTCAAGCAGATTCTGGGCTGAGTGTGGAGCCCAATACAGGGCTTGATCTCATGACCCTGAGATCAGACCTGAGCTGAAACCTGGAGTTGGTCACTTAACAGACTGTGGCACTCAGGCACCCTCAGGCAGACTCTTAATCAGAGTAAAGTGATGTGAGAGTTGAGAACGTGGGTTGTATTTTCAGAAACTTTGATTGAAACAATAGGTGGGAAGCACATACAGATTTTAAATGGAAAGCCTGGAGGTGGTGGCTTCATGGGAGCCAAAGTGAGATGGTAATCAGCCTGTGAGATGCCACTGAGGGAGAATATAATGTGGATTTTTTTAAAGATTTTATTTATTTATTTGACAGAGAGAGAGCAACGACAAGCAGGGGGAGCGGCAGGGGAGAGGGAGAAGCAGGCTCCCCGCTGAGCAAGGAGCCCGATGCGGGGCTCCATCCCAGGACCCCAGGATCATGACCTGAGCCAAAGGCAGATGGTTAACTGACTGAGCCACCCAGGTGCCCCTATAATAAGGATTTTAAATGGAGTTTATTGTGATAGTTGAACAGAAGAGATTCACTAGAAATTTAAGAATTTGTGAAGGAGGAAGAGGATGGAAGCTGGAGTGGGACGTTGAATCAAAGTATCATGGTGGTTTTCTCCAAGCTGGCTACGTTTTAAGAAAAAGATCCCTACAGGCCTATCAGAAACAATGGACAATGAGAGGCTCAGAGGAAATAGGCTTATAGAGCAGATGATGGATAAAGTAAGTTTTTCGTGAAGGTGAGGTAACAGAGGACCCAGAGCACAGGTCTCTGCAGGAAGACTAGATCTCCTTCCCTCTGCTGGGTGAGAGGAGAGGCAGGTGCAAATCCCTGCTAGGTATGTGGAAATTGGAGAAAGGTCTAATGATAAAAGAAAGGAAACATGCTGGGTAGGACATTTGTGGAGATTAAATAACCAAGAAAGCAGGTTGAGGGAACAGAAGAGCCAACTTACCTGAAAAGGAAAACAGATGGACTGTTGGCGCTCTGTCAGTGTTTGAGAAAGCCTATAGATTTTTTTTTAAAAGATTTTTTTTTAAATTTATTTATTTGACAGAGAGATAGCACAAGTAGGCAGAGCGGCAGGCAGAGGGAAAGGGAGAAGCAGGCTCTCTGCTGAGCAGGGAGCCTGATGCGGGGCTCGATCCCAGGAGTCTGGAATCATGACCTGAGCCGAAGGCAGCCGCTTAACCGACTGAGCCACCCAGGTGCCCCAAAAGCCTATAGATTTTTAATGGCAACAATCAGTGTGGTTATACGATTTCTTTTTTCTTGAGATGCCTAGGACTGTGGGGTCTTAGGGGGAGATATGATATTTTAAGTGTTTTGGTGAAAGGGGAAGCAAAAAATGAAAGTAAGAAAGGCTAAAGAAGGAAGTAAAAGCAACCATAAGACATGGGGATATACTGGGTAGAACAGTGGGTTTACGTCAAATTCATTTATAGAGTTATTTAAGAAACAGACAAGCTCTGCACAGGCTGTGATCTACTTTGTGGAAGAAGTGTCCTTTTATTCCAGGAGTAAGGAGTCCCAAGCAAATTTGTAATTTAAAAAATTGTAAGTCATTGGATATGCAGTCAGAGTAGTAGACCGCTTTGAATAATCCTTGTAATCTCAGCACGTTAGGAATGGACATGCTGCAAGAGGATGAGGAAGACCATGTAGGGCAAAACGTTTTAATCATGTTAAAGCACAAATATGGTATTTGGAAAATAAAGGAAGAGAGCAGAGTTTTTACAGCTTGAGTTTGAGTGGTATAGGTACTGGGACTGAGCCCATAAAAAGGGATGGAGAGGGATGCCTGGGAGACACAGTTGGTTAATTAAGCATCAGACTCATGGTTTTGGCCCAGGTCGTGATCACAGGGTTATGAGATCGAGCCCCATGTCAGGCTCTGTGCTCAGCATGGAGTCTGCTAAAGATTCTCTCTCCCTCTCCCTGCCCATCCCACTTGTGTGCGCTCCCTCTCTCCCTAAAATGAATAAATAAATCTTAAAAAAAAAAATGGAGAAAGTAGAGATGAGCAGAATTTCCATTCCTTGACCTGAGAGATAGGGCATTAAATGGGCCTTCCAACTTTATTTTGTTGGTAGGAAGGAATCAACTCTTTTAAGCTACACAAATTCTCATTGATAAAGTGTGGATTTGGATGATCCTTATGATTAATTTCAGCTTTAAGCATAGTGTGAAATTATGAGCATGATTCAAGTCTCATTATGATCTATGTGCATACAAAACTATTTCAGTTTTACTCAATCCCTGAAATTCCTTAGACCAAAAAAATTGATAAATTTATATAATTCTGTTACTTAATTGTATTCATTGGGTTATAGAGGAAAATTAGATTTGTGGGGGGAAAATTAACTTTAACATATTTATATTTGTGAGAGGCAGCAGAAAATGCTATCTAGTTATTTTCACCGTATCATACATACTCATATTTGCTGTTTCTTATAAGTCAGATAAAGTTTAGGGAGTTAATTTGAAGAGCCCTCAAAAAACAATAGCAACAAAATGACTCATGAGCACTAAAAAATTAGAGAGCAACTGAATTTTTTTAAGAAGCAATTCAATTACATCAACCTTAGGAGCCAAAAACTTCAGTTTTTATGGTTTTATTAAATTGTAATTATCGAAAATACAGCTTGCAAACAAGAAGATGTTGAAAATTCTCTCTACAAAAGCAAGTAATAAGTTGAAGAAATTTAATTTTCTGAGCCAAAATGATATGGAGGATTTCATTTTGGAATTCTATAATTGCATTTTGAAATGTATTGACTTTTGGAAAGAATCTTCTGACAGAACTCTAGTTCCTAATAGTTAAGTTTATATTCTGTATAGGTGTAAAATGAAATTGAAAAACCCAATGATTTTTCAACATATAATTCGGTAAGATGTTTAAAAACTCATAGATACAACTAATTTCAAGCTCTGTTTTATAAAAGTATATTTCAAAGAAAGATACACTGAATAGAAGTAAAAGTATTGTTCTCATGAACATATTAGGAACTAAATATACATTTCTTATAAAGTAATGGAACTGAGGAATATCTTCTTTTAATATATGCTTTGAACTTACCAATGATCTCAGCACTTACATGAATAATATTTTCTCAGTTAGGAGTATGATCTGCAGGGACGCCTGGGTGGTTCAGTTGGTTGAATGTCTGCCTTCGGTTCAGGTCGTGATCCCAGGGTCCTGGGATTGAGTCCCACATTGGGCTCCTTGCTCGGTAGCAGAGTCTGCTTCTCCCTCTGCCTCTACCACCCGCCCTGCTTGTCCTCCCTCCCTCCCTCTCTCTCTCTCTCAAATAAATAAATAAAATCTTAAAGGAGTATGATCTGCAGAAAAGAGTAAGCTGAAGGAGGAAAAAAATTATTTTTTCAATTAAGTGCAACTTCCAAGAAGATTGCAATATTATGAAAAATGCTTACAATACTAAAACCATATAGAAAAAAATGTGCCTTGCTCAACAAGATACCAATAACATGCCATTAATAATGACTGATGTGACTGAGAAACTGATTACAGTATGTTGAACATGTTCCAAGATGATTACTCTTCTATTACTACTATGTTCTAAATAATGGAAAGTTGTTTAATTTGCTTTATCATGGGTACATTTTTTATTTAGTTTGAAAATATAATTTGTTTTTTTTTGTTTTTTTTTTAAAGATTTTATTTATTTATTTGAGAGAGAGAGAATGAGAGAGAGCACATGAGGGGGGGGAGGGTCAGAGGGAGAAGCAGACTCCCTGCCGAGCAGGGAGCCCGATGCGGGACTCGATCCAGGGACTCCAGGATCATGACCTGAGCCGAAGGCAGTCGCTTAACCAACTGAGCCACCCAGGCGCCCTGAAAATATAATTTGAATAGAGCTATTTTTTTATGTTCACCAATAAAATAACACCAATTTATCAAGAATTACATCTTTTTTTAATTGAGATGTAACTGACATGTATATTGGTATACAACATAATGATTTAGTAAGTATATCATTTTAATTGTTATGACCCTTTTCATTCTCACAATGTCCTAGTTTTGAGAATAAATTGTTTGGTCACCCTCCTCTGTTTTAGCATTGAGCAGCTTAGGATAGGTAATAAGGAATCATTGAAAAGTTCTGTGATATTGCTTCACTTTTGTACCTGGAAAGATAACTGCAGTCTGTACATGGAGAAAAGGAAGAGAATGAAGTCAGACTGTTGAGGAATTAGCACAGACAGGGATGTGTTGCCTTATA
This sequence comes from Phoca vitulina, assembly GCF_004348235.1. Taxonomy (NCBI): domain Eukaryota; kingdom Metazoa; phylum Chordata; class Mammalia; order Carnivora; family Phocidae; genus Phoca; species Phoca vitulina. The sequence goes on along the minus strand of NW_022589745.1, from coordinate 9,837,235 downwards.
CCTCTTAAAAATTTTAAGAGAAGGGCACACTAAGGAATTCAAACAAAACAAAACAAAAAATTAAAAATATACCTCAGTTAGAGAAGCATCCTAATATATTTTGGGTTTTTTTGCTCTGAAAATCTTTAGAGATGTTTTTGTTTTTTGGACTGAAAAGCATCCAGATGTTTTTTGGTGGATGTTGCAAATAAATCATCGTTGGGCAAAGGAAAGTATTCTAGCTGTACTTCACTTTATTCTGAACTTGGAAAGTGAGAGCATATTGAATTTTAATAAATGGAACAATTTTAAATTGACCAGGCAATAGCATTTTAAAGGGATATTTTTATAATGGAAAGAAGCCTTTTGTAGTGCAAATTACAACTCATAACATGTGTTTTGTAAATTCAGATTTACAAAGTTTTTAACTAGCAGAGTCAGTGTGTCCATACTCAGAAATGAATGTCTTTCCAGCATCTGTTTTAAAAAATAATTCACTTATGCAAGAAAAAGCGAATGGATATTAATTCATTACTTTGGCATCACTCACACGGTCTGAGCAGCTAGTAGTATAAAGGGAACTTGCTCATGCTAAGGAGGGATGATAATGAATATGGCATCAGATTTATCCATCAGTGGTTCACAAAGTAAACGAGGTAGACATACCTATGCTCCTAGGAAAAGCACCATAAAATGTTCTGGGTAAGTGCAAGCATAGCTAGAAGGGAAGAAAGGAATTAATATTGCCAATTTCATTAATTTTGGATCTGAAAAGGTCTCATGGAAGACATAAAATGTATGTAGGGTTGCCAGATAAAATATAGGAGGCACAATTAAATTTGAAATTCAAATCAAATGAATGATGTTTTAGTGTAGACATGTTCCATACCACAATGACTTCTTTATACTAAAAATCTGTTGTCTGTTTTTTTTCTTTTTTTATTATGTTATGTTAATCACCATACATTACATCATTAGTTTTTGATGTAGTGTTCCATGATTCATTGTTTGCATATAACAGTGCTCCATGCAGAATGTGCCCTTTTTAATACCCATCACCAGGCTAACCCATCCTCCCACCCTCCTCCCCTCTAGAACCCTCAGTTTGTTTTTCAGAGTCCATCGTCTCTCATGGTTCGTCTCCCCCTCCGATTTCCCCCCCCTTCATTCTTCCCCTCCTATATCCTCCACTTATATTTGCTAAATCTGTCCATCTTAAATGTAAACTAGGTTTTGGAAAATAAAAACTTTCAAAATTAATAGCTTCATTTATTAAACATCTATGACATGTGGTACACAGTCATATGCATGATGTCCTAAAGCTCTTAGCATAAAGTAGGAATTCTGTTTTAAACTCCATTTTCTAAATGATGAAAAGCAGGCTTGGTGAGGTTAAGTAAGCCACATCGCACAACTAACAAAAGGCTGAACCTGAATCTGAAGTCTGAGGCAAGATTTGTTTGTTATAGATTAAATTAATTTTTAATTAAAAAAATTTCCAGCTTTATTGAGGTATAATTGATACAAATTGGTACAAATAAAAATTGTATGTGTTTAAGGCGTACCACATGATTATTTGATATGCATATTCATTGTGAAATGATTACCCTGTCAAGGTAATTAACATACCTATCACCTCACTTAGTTGCCTTGTGTGTGTGTAGGGGTGTGTGTGTGGTTAAAACACTTTAAGATATACTCTCTTAGCAAATTTTAAGTATACAACATAGTATTATTAACTATAGTCACCATGCTGTATGTTAGCTCCCCAGCATTTGTTCATCTTATAACCCAGAGTTTACATCCTTTGACCAACAACTACCCATTTTCCTCACTCCCCAGACCCTGGTAACTATCAGTTTATTTTCTGGTTCTAGGAATTTGACTTATAGATTCCACATATCAGTGAGATGATACAGTATTTGTCTTTCTATGTCTGGGTTATTTCACTTAGCATCGTTTCTTCTAGTTTTACCCATGTTGTCACAAATGGTAGGATATCCTTTTTAATGGCTGAATAATACTCCTGTGTATGTGTATATATACACACCACATTTTCTTTATCCGTTAATCCACTGACAGACCCATAGCACTTACGTTGCTTCTATAGGTTGACTATTGTGAATAATGCTGCAGTGAACATAGGGGTGCAAATACCTTCTCAAGATACTGGTTGCATTTCCTTTGGATCTATATCCAGTAGTGGGATTGCTGGATTGTATGGTAGTTTTACTTTTAATTTTTTGAGGAATCTCCTTACTTTTCTCCATAATGGCTCAACCAATTTACATTCCCACCAGTAGTTTACAAGGGTTCCTTTTTTCCCCACATCCTCACCAACACTTTTTTTTTTTTTTTTTTTTTAAAGATTTTATTTATTTATTTGAGAGAGAGAGAATGAGAGACAGAGAGCATGAGAGGGAGGAGGGTCAGAGGGAGAAGCAGACTCCCTGCCGAGCAGGGAGCCCGATGCGGGACTCGATCCAGGGACTCCAGGATCATGACCTGAGCCGAAGGCAGTCGCTTAACCAACTGAGCCACCCAGGCGCCCATCACCAACACTTTTTATCTCTTTTCTTTTTGATAATAGCCATCCTAACTAGTGTGAGGTGATCTCTTGTTGTGATTTTCATTTTCATTTCTCTGGTTATTAGTGATGTTGAACACCTTTTCATGTACCTGTTGGTCTATTGTATGTTCTTTGGAAAAAATGTCTATTCAGGTTTTTCCTCATTTAATTATTATTTTTACTATTGAGTTGTATGAGTTCTTTATATATTTTGGGTATTAAAATTGGATTGTATCAATGTTAATATTCTAGCTGAAATAACGTATTAAGGTTTTGCAAAATGTGATCATTGGGGAAACTGTGCAAAATGTATTATTTCTTGTAATTAAATGTGAATCTACAATTATCTCAATAAAAATTTCAATTACAAGGAAAAAAAATATCAGTATTATCAGATACATGGTTTGCAAATATTTTCTCCCATTACATAGGTTGCTTTTTCATTTCATCCTCTGGCTAGGACTTCCAGTACTAGCTGGACACCCTTGTCTTCTTCCTAATCTTAGAGAAGAAACCTTTAACTTTTTACCATTGTATATGATGTTAACTGTGGGCTTATCATATGTGGCCTTTATTATGTTGAGGTGCATTCCTTCTATACCTGATTCACTGAGGACTTTTATGACGAAAGAATGTCAAATTTCATCAAATGCTTTTTCTGCATCTTTTGAGATGATATGATTTTTATCCTTCATTTTTAAAAATGTGGTGCATTATTTTTATTGATTTGCAGATGTGGAATCATCCTTGCATCCCAAGGATAAATCCCACTTGATCATAGTGTATGATCCTTTCACTGTGCTGTTGAATTTGGTTTGATAACATTTTGTTGTGGATTTTTGCATCTATGTCCATCAGGGATGTTGGCATGTAATTTTCTTTCCTTTTGAAGTGTTTTTATCTGGCTTTGGTTGGGGCGGGGGGGAATACTGGCCTTGTAAAAAAAATATCTCGGTGGTGTTGCCCCCTCTTCAGTTTTTTGAAAGCCTTTGAGAAGGATTGGCATTAATTCTTCTTCAAATGTTTGGTAGAATTCACCAGTGAAACCATCTGGTTTTGGAATTTTCTTTGTTGGGAGGGTTTTGATTACTGCTTCCAATGCCTTACTATTGGTCTGTTCAGATTTTCTGTTTCTTCACGATTCAATGTTGACAGGTTGCATGTCACATATTTGTGAATTTTCCACCTTTTCTCATGTTTTGATTTCTAGTTTTATACTACTGTGGTCAGAAAAGATGCTCGATATGATTTAAATCTTCTCAAATTTGTTAAGACTTGTTTTGTGGCTCACCATATGATCTATCTTGAAGAATGTTCCGTGTATACTTGAGAAGAATGTGTATTCTGTTTTGGGGAGCAGTATTCTATATATGCCTGTTAGGTTCATATGGTCTAAAATGTTAAAATGTAATTCAGGTCCAGTGTTTCCTTACTGATTTTTTCTTTTTTTAGTGGGAGGTCTGCATAGTCTATCCATTAATGAACTTGTGGTATTAAAGTCCCTACTATTATTGTATTGCTGTCGATTTCCCCCTTCAGTTTTATTTGCTTTATATAGTTAGGTGCTGCGGTGTTGGATGCATGTATGTTTGTAATTTTTATATTTTTCTGTAAATGTATCCCTTTACCATTATATAGTAACCTTCTTTATCTCTTATGACCATTTTGACAGAGTCTATCTGCCTGATATAAGTACTTTTTTGGCTGCCATTTACGTGGAAGCTATTCTCCGCCCCTTTATTTTCACCCTCTGTGTGTCCTTAAAGCTAATGTGAGTCTCTTAAGGTAGCATATTGTTGATTTTGTTTTGTTTTTTAATTGAATAATTTAATGAATTTATGCTTAAAGTCATTGTTGAATACCTAAGGACTTACAATTGCCACTTTATTAATTATTTTTTCTAGTCCTTTTTCTGTTGTCTTCCTTTGTGATTCATTTTGTAGTGGTATGCTTCAATCTCCCATTATCTTTTGTGTACCTAATAGAAGGGTTTTTTTGTTTTGTTTTCCTTGTAGTTACCATGAAGCTTACATAAAACATTTTGTAATAGTCTGTTTTAAGCTGGTAACAATCTACCTTCAATTATACACAAAACTCTGCCCTTCTGCTGCTTCTCTACTCATATTTTATGCTACTGACATCACACGTGACATCTTTTTATATGTTGCATCCATTAACAAGCTATTGTAGCTAGTTATTTTTAATGCCATTGTCTTTTAACTTTTATACTAGACATAAGTGATATACTCCCCACCGTTAGAGTTTTCTGAATTTGACTTCTATATTTATCTCTACCAGTGAGTTTATACTTTTATATGTTTTTATTTTTTAGTATCTGTTCATTTCAAATTGAAGAAGTTCCTTTAGCATTTCTTGTAAAGTGGTGAACTTTCTAGTGGTGAACTCCCTTAGCTTTTGTATGGGAATGAATTTATCCTTCCATTTCTGCAGGATACTCTTGCCAGGCATGGCATTCTTGGTGGAAGGTTTTTTTTTGTTTTTGTTTTTTTGTTTTTTGTTTTTTGTTTTTTGTTTTTGTTCCAATGCTTTGAATATATCTTCCCATTCCCTCTTGGCTTACAAAGATTTTTCTAAGAAATACACTGAGAGCCTCATGGCTTTTATGTATGACAAGTCATTTTTTTCTTCTTTCAAAATTTTCGTCTTTGATTTTTAACATTTTGATTATAAGGTATATTGTGGTAACTTTGTTTTGGGTTGATGTTGCTTAAAGTCCTTTGAGCTTCATGTACCTGGATGTCTACATCTTTCCCAAGATTTGGGAATTTTTCAGCTATTATTTCTTTTTAAATAAGGTTTCTTACCCTTCCTCTCTCTCTTCTCCTTCTGGGAATTCCATGATGTGAATGTTTGTTCACCTGATGTTATTCCATAATTCACAAGTAATTCACAAAAGCTTTCTTCACTCCTTTTTATTATTTTTTGTTCCTCTGACTAATTTCAAATGATCTTCAAGTTTTCTAATTCTTCTGCCTAATTGAGTCTGCCGTTCAAGCTCTTTATTGAATTTTTCAGTTCTGTCATTGCATTCTTCAGTTCTAGGATTTCTGTTTGGTTCTTTTTATGGTTTGTATTTATTTATTAAACTTCCCCTTTTGTTTATGCATTGTTTTTCTAATTTCATTTAGGTGTTTATATGTGTTCTCCCGCATTTCATGGAGCTTCTTTAAGTTGGTCATTTTGCATTCTTTCTCGGACAATTTGTAGTTCTCCATATCTTTGAGGTCAGTTACTGGAGCTTTGTTTGATTCTTTTGTTGGTGTCATATTTGCCTCATTCTTTGTGATCTATGTATACTTCTGTTTGTGCCTATGCATATGAAGGTGGAAACCTCTTTCAGTTTTTACAGACTAATTTTGGCAAGTAAAAACTTTCTTTGGTCAGTTCCTGGGCTAATGAGATCATCTCTGGCGTCAAAGTTGTGCTGGGTTGGAGCTGGGTCATGAGGCTCATGCTGGGCTTGCCGTCATGTTTGCTGTCGGGGAGCCTGTTACCAGAGGCTTAGGCAAGCATGATTCCTGTCTGGCTATTGGGTAGGAAGTACTGACCTTGTTTAGTATGGTGGTACTGGGGCAAGTTTCCACAGTTGGGTCTTAGGCCTGTCCCCAGGTTCATGGATAGGTGTGACTCCCACTAAGCTCTCGAAAGACTCCTGCCAGGTCACAGGGTATATCCCTGGGTGGGCAGGACTAGCCCTAGTATGTGACCTACAGGAGCTGGAACTGAATCCCAGGGCTGCTTTAGGGTCCACAGTCTAGATTGAGGTGTGTTTCCTGTCAGGTCCTTGGGTTGGCTGGGAATGCTCCCTGACCATGGCTGGGAAGGGCTGGAGCTGAATTACAGCGTTGTTTCAGGATCTGCTGTCAGGCCAACTTTGCTAAACTTACCTTTAGGGGCATGGATGGCTGTGTCTTCTGGTGGTCCTATGGGTGGGCAGAACTGCTTGTGTACTGCAGGTAGACAGCGTTAGAGCTGAGTCACAGGGTCATTTTGGGACCTGCTAACAGACTAAGTTTGGTTGGCCTGACCCCAGGGGCACTGAGGGCATGTCTGGAAATATAAAATAATCTTTTTAAATATATCTGGAAGGATAAAGTAATCCTTACATTTGGTGACATCAAAAGAGGAGGAATATCTTCATAAATGAAAACTGAACAATGCCCTAATTACATGCCTGTCACACATAGCTATTTGTTTATTCTAGCTAATGCAATCTATTTACCGAATTCTAATAGTCTATGTTGAAACATATAAATAATGCAAATCAAATGAAAATATGAATTATATGAGGTTATTAACTAATAAAAATGAATGCATTTCCATCATAAAAATATCTATCAGTAGGATACAAGGGCAGGATATCTGGATCATTATGCAAATGGAACCAGGGAACTTTGAAATAATTTAACTTTTTAAAACTTGCTCCATCCAGAATTTCATCTTTGGCCCTCACTGAGGGACACTACTAGCTCATATGGTGTCTTTGCCTAAACTAGAAGAAAAAGGTAATGATTTTAGTTGAGTATTTTCAGACACAGACACACTCCTGCCAAAATATCCCAGAGAAACACTTTACAAGAGACACATGGGTTGGATTTGGGTGGGTCCCCTTCACCCTTATGACCAAGGTCTCTTCCAGAAGCCGCCACCTGTACATTGTATAACTTGGCCAGGACTCACTGGGGGTAAAGCTTCCACTGATAAGCCCTCCTCTATTCCAATGGAAGCAGATAGAGAGGATGGGTAGCAACATATAAGTACGGAAGGATAGCATTAGCTTACACAAAATCCACACTCAGAAAGGCATACTTAGACACACACAGGCACACACCACACAAATTGTGAATTGGCATCAATAAAAGTCGATGTTCACATTGCAATTTTCAAGTGACAGGAGAGACAGAATTGACAGGAAGACAGGCTAGCAAAGCAAAGGTTACAGTATTGGAAATGAGAGATTATTAGCACATTGAGGAGCATTTTAGTAGGAGAGAGAGAGAGAGAGAGAAAGGTTTAACAGCACTGTATCTCTTTTATTATGATTGCTTTCTTGAAATCCTCTTAACCCAGAGCTAAGTGGATTTCAAAATGATCCCCTGCTAGTCACCGGAATAATATTCCACTGGAACTACCTATACCATTGAAAACGGGTATTTAGGATTCAGACTTGCAGATGAATCAGAAGAAAGAGAAGATTGCATATAGAAAGAACTTATGAAAAATTCAGAACATGGCCACCAAGAATTTACTTAAAAAGTAACTTAAAAAGTTTTATTTATCCATTAAAAATTTTTAAGAGTAATTTATGAATGGAATTAGTATACACAAGTAAGCTAAGGTTGCTATATATTTCAAATGATTTTTTGACATGGTTATTATATGAAATTAAGAGTAGTAAAGCAAGACCTTCATGGAAAGCAAAACAGAACTATTTAGCATTACCAGATATAGCAAGCTTCTTAATTAAAAAAAAAAACAACAACATAATTTATTTTCCTCCCTCCTGTATTAAGTCTCTCTTTCTCTAGTCACTGTCTTCTGTTGAAATAAACTGTTCACAGCACAGTCGATAAAATCAGTGGGAGGAGGAAGTCAGAGTGAGGATCAAGGTTATGAGACAGGACTGAGAGGGAAACTAGCCCTGTAGAATGTGTGCTGACATCAGGCGTGTCCATCATTTGTCCTGCTGGGATGAAACCAATCAGCAGAAGTTAATTCCTTCTTGATCCCTAGGCAAAGGTTTTATTGTGCCTCTTACAACCACACGATCATGGAAAAGAGAAGGGTACTCACCTTTTCCAGTGACCTTTGGAAGAGAAACTTGATAAATGTGCACCAGAAACTGACAATGATAAATCAACCAGTCCTGACTTGATTAATAGTACATTCTTTAGTCTCTTAATGGTTCATAATTGCCGGTTGAGAAGAATGAATAGAATAATTTTGGCAATATACAAATTTAGAATGCAACTTCCTGAAGTGAACTGCTTTATAAAAAATGATGACAAGATGACTTTAGAAAAAGAAAGGCCTAATGAGAGTGGAGGCAAGTCTGTTACATTCAGTTCAAGACAGCTCCACAAGTACCAAATGCCACCTGTTTTCAAGGCACAGCAGTTTCAACTTCCTTGCCTCGGTGGACAGTTCTCCGTGGACTTGGGGTTATGAATCACTGATGTGAGAAACCAATCATATCTGAAAGCCAATTTCAGTCCTGAGGTTTACTCCCTAGGATAAAGGCAAATGTACCTCTAGTCAGAGTCCTAAAAATGAAAACCCCAATGTGTACTCTCTAATATCCAGTAGTATATTCTCCAAACTTGAGGACAAAGAAATTACTACTTTTTTGCTCTGGTAACTGTTTCAATACCAAAAACTGGGAAACAAGAAGTTAGTAATATAGATTATGTCAGATATGTAATTGGAAGTGAGCAATTGCGCGTAGCATATCTCTCAAGTATAACAAACACCAGGGTATCTTATAGGTCAGTGAGGTAATTCGTATTGAGAAATATGGTCTCCTTAAACATAATTTGAAAGGTTTTCAGTGTTCGTTATTGTTTTCGTGGAAAACTTGTGTCCCTGAGAATCTGAAGATGACTGTTCTAAATTTGGTGTTGTCCATGATGGCCCCAGCATCGGGCCAAATGTGTCAGTCTGATGGGCAGTACTTGTCTCAGGAAAGAAAATGAATTCATTATCCATGTATTAATGTAAACAACACACATGACATGAGCCAGGCACCAAAAGGTCTTTGTGGGGAATCAGAGTAAGACCTGAGTCTTGTCTTCAAAGGAGACTAATTCACCTTATTGAGGGGCAGGGGAACAAGTTGATTATTACAGTGGTAGCCAAGGATCATACCAGGCTACTTTGGGAATACAGAGGAGACCTCTCTCCATTAGACTTGCTGGGGCCTATTTTAAGCCATAAAAAATGAACAAGAGTCATCTACGTGAAAATTGAAGAACAATTCAGAGATGGGAAGGCATGGTGTGTGGACTTCTCAACCCTGTCGGTCCTGCTGGCATGCTTGAATGGGCTCCTCATAACCATATCCAACCTCATTGCTCCAATGCAGAATTCACCAACCAATGTTTTTGCCCCATCAGCTTGTCCCTCAGCACTGCTTCCAAAATGTGGTTGGGGTGTCAGTCTACAAACTGTTGATGGATAGTGATGAGAAGACAGAAATCAATAATGTTTAACATTTTAATAACCATTTGCATTGCTGTGATATTCAAGCAGATGCTGAGTGGCCTTGTCTCCTTGAATAGGATATTGACAAAAATGATCTGTATGCTATTGTCATGGGTTGCATTGTGTTCCCACCCCCCACACATCCCAAAAAATATGTCAGGTCCTTACCTCAGTATTTGTACCTACATCTTTGCGGATGTAATTAAGTTAAGATGAAGTTATTAGGCTGGTCCCTACTCCAATGTGACTATGTCCTTACAAGAAGAGGTAACATTGAGCACAGCTGTTCACAGAATGCCATCTGAGGGCAGACTCACACAGGGAGAATGGAGCTACAAGAGACAAGGGAAAATTCCCCTCCACAAGTTTAAGAGATAATGGTCCTGCCAGCACCTTGATTTGGACTTCTAAGCCTCTGTAATTGTAAGACAGAAAGGAAACTAATACAGCTATGAATTGAAAAGTAAAAATATAATCACTAGTCCTTTCTCACAGATATTTGAGAAGTTCTGCCCTAGAGCAGAGGAAAAATTAAATCAGCAGTGGCACAGACAGGGGCCATAAATAACCCAGAGATAAGCAGAGTCTAAAGAAAATTAATGAAAGCAGCAGAATCAGACAGTCATTAGAACTGAATGTCTCAAGCAAGGGGGAGCAAAGCAGAGAAGGTGACAATCTGCCTGGGACTGTTGATTACGAGAAACACTTTACCATGCCTCTACCCCCTCCCAGCCCCATATGTTTCTAAAGGTGACTTAATTTTATCCAGACATCTTGGTATTTTCAGAAATGTTTGGGAGAGGACTACATGGAACATACAAATCGTTAAGTGGAAACTCACAACTCTAAAATGTGAATTATAAAAGTAGTTATATTCGACGTGGATGGAACTGGAGGGTATTATGCTGAGTGAAATAAGTCAAACAGAGAAAGACATATATCATATGACCTCACTGATATGAGGAATTCTTAATCTCAGGAAACAAACTGAGGGTTGCTGGAGTGGGGGGTGGGGTGGGAGGGATGGAGCAGCTGGGTGATAGACATTGGGGAGGGTATGTGCTCTCGTAAGCGCTGTGAAGTGTGCAAGACTGTTGAATCTCAGATCTGTACTTCTGAAACAAATAATGCAATATATGTTAAGAAAAAAAAAAAAGATAGCAGGAGGGGAAGAATGAAGGGGGGAAATTGGAGGGGGAGACGAACCATGAGAGACGATGGACTCTGAAAAACAAACTGAGGGTTCTAGAGGGGAGGGGGGTGGGAGGATGGGTTAGCCTGGTGATGGGTATTAAAGAGGGCACGTTCTGCATGGAGCACTGGTGTTATGCACAAACAATGAATCATGGAACACTACATCGAAAACTAATGATGGAATGTATGGTGATTAACATAACAATAAAAAATTTTTAAAAAGTAGTTATATTTTAGAAGTTAAAAGAGGTCACAGGCTTCACTGCTGTGCATCATACACAATTCCAGAACCTTACAGATATTCTCATTGATGTTCACAGTGATAAATTATATTAATTTTTTCATTTCAAAAGGAGAGGGGTGCCTGGATAGCTCAGCTGGTTAAGCATCCAACTCTTGATTTTGGCTCAGGTCATGATCTCAGGGTACTGGGATCAAACCCTTCATCGGGTTCCACAGGGAGTCTGCTTGAGGATTCTCCCTTTCCCTCTGCCCCTCTTCCTGCTCACTCATGCACTCTCTCTCTCTCAAAAAAAATATTTAAAACAAACAAAAAACCAAAAGAGTGGATGAGTAACTTGCTCAAGATAAACAATCAGGTCATGGGAGAGCCAAATTCCAAACCCAGATTTCTCTGGTCACTTCCCCAGAAAGGTTGAGTGAAGTATTTTTTACCACCGGTGAGACTTGAGAATGTGTGTTTATATCTTTGTGTACATATAGACCATTATTAGACACTCAGTAAATGCTCGGCACAGTAACAGACAACTTTCTATCAAGTCTGACTAACACTCCATTATAAAACCCATTTTACATATGGAGAAGTAAACTCTGGTTCTTTCAATGTTTTTAGAACTGAAAGAATTTAAACAGTAGAGAATCCACCATGCAACCCCCTTCCACAGCCCCAATTTTTTTTCTCAGTACTCGGGTCGGGTCCAATAGTGAAGGCACAAATGTAGACTCTTTTCAGGAGGCCCTGCCTTGTGGAATGTGATAGTTTTTCCATCTGTTAAGGTTTTGTCAGAACCTTCAGGCATATGCTTTTAAGTAGTTTGACGTTTAGAAGAAAGGACATGGATACAATATGGAAATTTTCCCTCAAATTGATAAATTCTAGTTTAATTACATTCCACACTATTTCCTCTGTGAGAGGACACTGTTTTCTCACAGAAACTGGGGCAAACCAAGAGGCTCTCATCTATTTGGAAGGAGAGACCACAGTGTAGAGACTCACTGTCCACAGAGTAATATCATAAGTCCAAAATCTAGTAATTGAGAATCAGTTTGGGGATTCTGAATAATAAAGGACATTCTTAGAGAATCAAAATGGTAGAGTACTTGTAGGCCCCAGGAATAGAATTCCTAGGTTCAAATCCTGGATATATTTGCCACTTGATATATTCTTGGGATAGTCACTTAGCCAATTTGTATCTCAATTTTATTATTTATTTTATTTATAAAATGGGGATAACGTCTTCCTCACTGGATAAGACAATGTTCGCGTACAGTTCATGTTTTATAAATATTTGCTAATACTAGGAGCAGCTCTCCAATATCAGTAGGAATTGGTGTTTGTGAAACAATCTTATAATTTGTAGTAAAAATGAAAGAAAACCACCTACCTGTCCAGCAATTTGTTTTTCTTAGATGTGTCTTCTCTAAATATTTGTGTTTACCTCCTCAAAACTGCCCACCTCAGAAATTTGAAGCAGCTCAGTGTGTGGGGGGTTGCTTAAAAGTAGAGCTGCATCTTCTATGTGTTTAGTGTAGCTCTTATCTTTACAAACACATTTTCTCCTCTACCTTCTCTATGTTTTCCTTGACTTGTGCATGCCGTGGCAACAGAGAGTGGTACATATTTTAAGAACTGGGAGTCAGAAGACCCAAGTTCTGCTTTTATTGTCCACATTTCTGTCACCACTGTAATTCCATCAGCATGTTTCCTTGTGTGGAAATCGGATTGATAAGTCCCTTCCCTGCTTATTTCAGTGAGTTTTTATGAAGACAGAAGTGAAATTACTTTGAAAAATGTGCAATAATAAATAGAGTAGATAAACCTAGAGAATCTATTTATTTAGTCATAAAGGCCAAAAGAATGCAGTTTTGCTGTAAATAAAATGATGTGTATAAAAATTGTGTGGTTTGAGTAAAATAGAATGAATTTTAAAATGTATCTTAAAGGACACATAATGCAATGTGTACCATTTGGAGCATTGCTCTCTGATAGCCAGCATATTACCATTGTATTTTGATTAAGATAGAGTACGGAAAGAATTTTGTTTTTACAGAGTCATTTTTTATGAACAAGTGTACAATGAGTGGTCAGAACTCCAATAGCGTGTTTATCAAACAATTAACAAATCCGAAGTGCCCACTTTCTGCAAGGCAACATAAGGAAACAAAGCAGAGGAAAGGGGCTATACCATGAGAAAAAAATGAGATCACAGGCACAGAGCAAGGTTCTTCGCATTTATCTTATAGATCCTAAAAATAATACTAAGCCATGGCTATTATTTCAGTTCTACAGACACAGAAGTGAAACCAGAGAAGTCCGACAACTTGCTGAGAGCCACAGAGCTAATTCCAAGCAGGGGCTGGATTCAGACCTGGGTTTCTAGAGGCAAATCCAACATGGGGCCATGTGTCATGGACTCCTCCTCCTAGTTGGAGAAGAGTTGATCATAAAAAAATTAACCTCAAGAGTGCCGTTGATGTCAAAGCAACAAAGTACTTGAAAGACTTTAAGGGCTTTGGAAATAGTAAAACTAAATAAGAAATACAGGATATTATTAAGGATAAGGGCAGTGATGCGCAAGAGTGCTTGGAGGAGTGGCCAGACATGCCAGCAGTGGTGGGGTTTGAAATACAGCTTGAAACTCAGGTAGGGTAACCAAAGATTGGTGGGGATTTCAAACATTTCCCACAGGATTCAGAGGCATAGAAGTGGGAAAGATCAGAATGCTAAAGTGATGGCTTACTTGAGGACATACTCTGTGAGGTTTAATTGAAAATTACAGGCAAATCTATGACAATAAGTTTGCTCTTACGCTTTTTCTCTGTATAGAAATCTCGAGTCAGCAAAAATGAGTGATCATACATTTGTATCAACATATCAGAGTTTTTCCACCTAAAACCTGTTTTTCTGCCTCAGTGAGTAAGCAGTTGGAGCCTGAAATGTAAAAGGTGCACTTATTTCTCATGTAACACACTGTAATGACGGGATGCTCTTAATAGTCCAATCAGAAAGGTCACTGGAGTTATTCAAGTCACCCTTTCAGAGACCACTGGATTTAAATTTAGAAAATTGGATGCAGGCTTCAACTCTAATAAATATACTATGTGTTTGACCCTGGATAAGGTACTTAGTGGCCCGCAGGCTAAATCTTGCCCTCTTTTTTGCAAATAAAAATTTATGCGTTTTTTTTTTTAACTTGCAGAAACACATTCATTTTCATATTATTTATTGCTGTTTTTATGCTATGGCAACAGAATTGAGTAGTCGTTACAGATATGGCATCACCTGGAAAACCTGAAGTATTTACTGTCTGGCTCTTTACAAATAACACTTGCCAACCTCTGATCTATGGCACATAACCGATTTATTCCTTACAGCTACACCATGGGGTAGGTACTGTTAGTATTCACATTTTACACGTGAGGAACCTGAAGCACAGAGATGTTTTGTAACATGGGCACAGTTGCAAAGCTGTGCAGTGCAGGAGTTAGTATGAAAATGACTACAGCATTAAAATCAAGAGATACTGTTGTCATGCAGGAATGCACATTGTAAAGCAGGAAAGATTCATGAATCAGCTCATAAGAAGCAGTATGCCCCTAAACCTCCATTGTTGAGGCCACATACAAGAGTTTTCAAAGTCTAGCTTCTCCACCTTGTGACTTTGTGCCAACTGCTTAAACTGAGTCTCTGTTACCTTATCTATACGTCCGGGTAATTATACTCACCTTGCAAAATTTTGCTGTGAAAATTAGAGCAACTCAATGCAAGACACCACATAAAAAAAAGCATGGTACCTTGTGAATGATAAAGTAAGGCTTCCGCTGGCTTTATTAATCTTTGTTTTCACAACACTGGCCTCCATTACAATATTTAACATTTAAGATTTAAATTTATTTCCTTGCCTACCTTCCTTTCTCCTTCACTAAACTGTGAGCCTCTCAGAGGGAAGAGACATTGCTTATTTGTTTCTGTGCCCCCAGATTTTTGCACAGTTTGCCATAAGAGTGTCAGTAAGTATTCATTGACTAGATGACCAGTTTCTAAAGCATTAAGGTGGTAGATCTTGTTATGCTCATTCCTTGCTGGGCCACATTAGAGAGGAAAAAATGTTCTTTTTCCATTTTAATATTTTTAGGTATAAAGAATGATGCTTCATTTGTTGGTTCTGCATTACGGCTAGGCTTGGGATTTATTGTTGCATTGGGTAGTCCGCTTATTACGGCCATTTTTATTCCTTCTTGGTAGAATCAATTAGGTGATCAAGATGAAACGTGTCTATTATTGGATTCAGAAACATTCCATACTATTTCTTCAAGATACTTCTAAATCACCCAGGAATGTGCAACAAATCAGAATGCCTAATTTGCCAAACTCTGATTCTTCTCACTGGGGAAGAAAATGAACTTATGCTAAAGGTCGTTGGACAGGTCTGTAGTATTCCCCCTGTGAACGTTTCCTAAAACGGTGTCTCTTCTATCACCACAGGCTGCTTAATCCACTTCAGAGTGATTACTTTTTCCTATGCCCTGAGGCCTTAGACCAATATGTATTTTGTGGTCCACAGAACATCCCTCAGTACTAGTGAGGTCTCCTTATTCAGGTCTCAGCCATGCTTCCATCTGTGAAATGGGAGTCGTGATTTCTCCCTCACAGATGTATTAGGAAGATGAATTGAAATTACAAATGTAAGGGAACTGGGAAGGTGCCTGGAAAATTATACTTCACAGTACATGATGATTCCTTCTTGTTGCTTTTTTTATTTTTTTAAATCAAAGATGAGCATTGAAGTTTAATTCATTACTTATATAGCTTATTCTTTCCAAGGAAGCCAGACTAATGACAAAACAGAACAGACTGAATAAAGACCACTTTAGATTTCATATAATACATCTGATGTGTGTTTGTGCGTGTATGTATATATGTGTGTATATGTATGCTCTTATATATGCCTATTAATTTCTGTCCTATCTTTCTCAGATTAGGCTGCTTTTATGCAAATCCTCACCCTGATATCTAATAGTTACTAGCCCGATGATCTCAGTTGCTATTGAGGAAAATTATGTAATAAGCACTTTGTAATTGTTATCCCTTGAGTTATTGATATAATTAAAGTATTACTGACTTGGGGCACCTGGGTGGCTCAGTTGGCTAAGCGTCCGACTCTTGATTTTGACTCAGGTCATGATCTTAGGGTTGTGAGGTTGAGCCCCCTGTTGGGCTCTGCACTCAGCAGGGATTCTGCTTGAGATTCTCTCTCTCCCTCTCATTCTGCCCCTACCCCACTCGTGCTTTTTCTCTAAAATGAATAAATAAAAATCTTTAAAAAAATAAAGTATTACTGACTCTCTTAAGCTATTTTTTTTTTCTTTTCTGATTGTTTTCCATCCTTTTCAATCTCCTTTCAAAAATGTTTATTTGTACCTTATATCCATCAAGAGCTATGGAGATAGAAAAACTGTTGTATAGTTCTTGACCTCAAGAGAAATAAGTCATCTCAAATACATGTGGACAATAGCAGAAAAAGAGTATAGATAAGAAATAAATGAATCATGAGATAGACTGGTTAGTAGATAAAACAATGATTTTTTCCTGAAGTAGAGAAAAGGCCGTGATAGCATAGAGGAAGCAATTAAATAATTTTTGCCTGGCAGAATATGGGAAGGCTTCAAAATTCAAAGACTTTTGATCTGCGTCTTAAAAGCTGAAAAGCCTTTTCTCAGATTTACAAACTTGAAGATGGACGTTTGAGTAGAGGAAAAAAAAACACGCAAAATCTAAGATGTATGAGAAATACTTTTATGCTTTTGAGCAAGTAGCTTGTTTTTTTGCTGTAAAATATAGATTGGAACTTAAGTGGTAAGAGTTAGTACTAATTAGGCAGTTAGTACTTATTTGTCAGACCAATGAATTTAAGGCTTGATCCTGTTAAGGGAGAGTTGTTTAATAACTTTAGTCAGTGTTATGACATGATTATATTTGCATGATCAAAAGATGATTGCATGATCAAACAGGAAACCTGGTAACAGGTATTTGGAGGATTTGTGAATTAAAAATAAGGTGATTGTTATTGAGGTTTTTGCAGTCAAGGTAGGTAAGAGTCAATGGCATCCAGAGGGAGCTAATGGTAAATGTTGGACAAAGAGTATATATATACCTCTAATATCAGAGCTTTGTGTGTGTGTGTTTTTAATGAGCCAATATTAATAGAACCTGTTGTCTAGTTAGATGCTGGGAATAATGAAGTATTGAAATAAAAGTAAGGCAAATAAAATGACTTCCTGACTTCCCTATAACATCCCAAATCTCTTATTACATTATGCTGTACTTGTGAGGGCATTCATCCTATGTTCTACCTATAAGCTAACCAGAGTGCCTAGAATATATTAGTTAATCAATGAGTAGTTGTTGAATGCATCAGTGATGAAATTTACAGATCTGGATAATGGAGGATAGAGAGTAGATTTATGGGAGCTAGATGGACATCAGTTTTGGAAATATACGACATGTCTGTGGCTCCATGTTATATACTTCTAGCAAGTACTTCTATGCCTGAATGAAGAGCTCCTGAGAGAACGGGATTGGAGCTATGAAGTCATTAACACTAAGTGGTGATTTAAGATACTGGTATAAAGGAGATCATTTCAGGAGAGAAATGCTGCTCTCTCTCTCTCTTCTCTTTGTAGTCAGATTCTGTCCGCCTAACCTGTCCTTTACCCTTCCGATTCTTCTTTCCTTCTGTATCTCTTTCCACTTTATTTTTTACCCAAAGATTGTATTGATCTAGAGTAGACCACTGTTTAAATGGAGTAGAGCACTGCAAATACTCTTTTGGTGATGATTGGTCTTTTTAAGCCCAGCCCCCTACCAAAATGCTTTATCAAGTGAAAAGTCAACTTTCTGCATCCTGTTTATCATGAATAACACCAAAGATTCTATCCACTTCAGGAATAAAATGAACTCCATTGATTTTTTTTTTAAGATTTTATTTATTTGACAGGGAGAGAAAGAGAGAGCACAAGCAGGGGGAGAGGGAAAAGCAGGCCTCCCGCTGAGCAGGGAGCCCAGCTCGGGGCTTCATCCTGGGACCCGGGATCACGACCTGAGCTGAAGACAGATGCTTAACCAACTGAGCCACCCAGGTGCCCCTAATTTTTTTAACTTCTTAATTTTTTTTTTCATTTGAGTATAGATTATACACAATGTCAAATGAGTTTCAGGTTTACAACATAGTGATTCAACAAGTTTGTACATTATACCTTGTTCACTACAAGTATGGCTATCATCTATCCCCATGTAATGCTATTACAGTATCATTGACCACATTCCTTCTACTGCATCTTTCATTCCCATAACTGGAGACCTATATCTCCCATGCCCCTTTATTAATCTTAACTTCTGTTATGTAAGACCATGCATGTGTGGCAACTTACGTTAGGAATTAGGATGTGATGATTTACAGTGAAATTTCTGCATCATCAACACATCTAATTAAAGCCAAAATTAATGCATCATGCAGTTATTTCTGATATACTTCTTTCTGGTCAAAGGTAGTGAAAAATTAAACTAATCACTTCTTGTACTACCTTAAGAACACATTCATTGTTCATCATTTCATTCAGTGAGTATTTAATGTTGTTAGTTTTATGAGCCATGATTATTCTATTCTAACTAAGCCAGTTACACTGCCCCACCAATTTAAAACCCCATTTATTCATAGAACTCATAATTGTGAAATCAATGAAAATTGCACTGAAATAATTAAAATGGAAATGGAATATTTAGCATCTTCGAAGTACTGCACAAACATTTATTCATTTTTATCATGAGCCTTAAAATAATGCTCTGAGTATTACGAAAAGAATTGCTTCTTATTGTAGGTAACTTTGAGAGTATAGTAAATCATTTGTCCAATTCATATAGTTAGTAACTGTTGGACCTTAAATCTGAACAAACCCAAGGTCCATTTCTCTTCTTTTCATTCATCATGCAACCCCTTAGTAGAGACAACTTGTCTATTGGAAATTCTTATGGATGATTATTAACTGGAAATGCCATTTGACTCCTCTGATAATATTTAATCACAAATTTAAATTCATGACTTATTTTACTGTGTTAATATTCCTAAAACTTTTGATGAATGTGTCTAACTTCATTGCATTGATATAATTTGACATGAAGTACATACTGGAGTTCTAAAATCAGCAAAGTGTAGCAGAATTTCAGTGAGAAATTGAGGAAAGATTGAGAGGAATTGCCATGAACATGCAGTACTAAGAATGTTGGGTGCAAACAAGAAGAGACCCTCAGGATTGGCCTAAGGAAAGAACAATTCATCTGAAAATCTGTCCTGCTTTTAAAGAAAAATACAGAAGAGCTCAGGAGAGAGAGGTTGGGAGTCCATTGCCTAATTCTTTCACCTTTCATTCAAATTCTATTAATTTCAAGTATAACTTCTAAAAGTTGATTTAATCATAACCTTTTCCTGCAAGACAGATGGCTGGTAAACTTGGTTTTAAATAACTCATGTACTTCCAAAGTGTAGATATGTAACTTTAATATCCCGAACTTGGAGTAAGACAATCATGCCCCATTTTTATAGCAACTATAGTAGGACCACAGCATCTGGCAATTGGTAGATATTAAAAATGCTCAATGAATGATGTCATACTGTTAGGTTTTGGAGCAACCACTTTCCCATTCTACTCCTTACATGCACATTTGTTTTCAAACAGTATTACCCAGTATAATCAATAAAAGCCAGGACACAGTGCTCAGACTTATCCAAAAGTTCATATCCAGTTTAGCTAAATAAACAATCCCTATATGGTATTGAAAATGCCCAATGGAGGTATACAGAGAAATCAGGGCGCATCCATAAACAAGTACATCTCATGTTAACCTAGCAAAATATATGTGATGAGGACTAAGGAGAATCTAAGAACATTCTTGGGCTCTTTTAATGTTATGAATGATCACATGTGATTTTCAAAAACAACATTACTTTCAAGAAAGATGAGCACTACTGATAACAGAAACATCCTATTCTTAATGGCTTAAGAAAGAAGAATGGCTAAAAATTGAGAGTAAGTGCAGAGGAAGAAAATGAAACCCAGAGAGAGGGAATGAATGAAATATAGTGGAAATCCTCAAACTGTTGGTGATGATGGGCTTCATCTCTTTGGATTATACTTTCCTTATCTACAGTATGTTTTTCAGATCTATTTCTGATCTATTTTTCTATAAGCAATGATTTTGTTGACATTAGCCATTCGTGTGGTCTGTTTTTAGGATGGGGATACTTCAGGATATAGGAAGATCCACTCTGGTAGAATAATTTTCATGGTAAGTGTTTGAAGTAAGAGCCTGTGTAGTAAAGACTTTAACCTTGCCCCCAAAGAGATCTGGCCTTTGCCTTGCCTCCTGAGAGGTAATCTTTGTTTGCCTGGGAGCCTTGTTGTAGTCAGTAACAGTGTGGTTTAGAGTTAGGGCTGGATATGCCAGAAAGACCAACAATATAATTTAGGGTGGAGGCTTTGAGTGATGAAGTAATAGTCGATCTATAAACTGAGATCAACCACATTGACATCCAATCAATCATGCCTACATAATGAATCCCTAGTAAAAATTCTGAAATCGAGGCTCAGGTGAGCTTCCCTAGTTGTCAGAGCTCTGTCTCCTCACACATCAGGGCCAGGAGAGTAGCAGGAGATGATGGAAGTTCTGTGTTTGGTACTTCTCCTGGACTCTGCTCCATGCCTCTCTTTTTCTGGCTGACCTTAGTCTGTATCTTTCTTTTTGATAAACCATAACTGTGAGTATTATAGCTTTCAGTCAGTTCTATGAGTCTTTGGAGTGAATTATCAGACCCAAGAGTAGTTTGGGGAAACTTTTGAACTTACAGTTGGTTTCAAAAGGGAGGGTGTTCTGTGGATTTCCACGGTCCCTCTGAACTTTGTAGTTGGCCAGTTCTCACAGTTGGCCTAAACTTTTGCAGGGCCATGATAGAGCCATCTTTGAATTTATTCCTATGCAAACCATTAATTTCTTAACATCTATTATCTGGAAGGTCCAGTCCTATAGGTTACGGGTGATATGAGGGAGAATAAAAATTAATACTGGTGTCTTAGGATCTCAAAATTCAGTGAAAGAGATAAGCACACACTGCAGTTGTAATGAAAGACAAAATGCAGCATGATGTGTTGAAAGAAACAAACAGAGAAGAGAAAAGCTGCCCTGACGGCAGAGAGCTAGTTTGGCACAGACCGTGGTGTTTCTAGAATCTGGCCTGGCACTCTCAACTCAGCCATACTTTTCTTCTGTTGTATATGAATAGTTTCATAGAATAGTAACATCAAACAAGACCACCCTGTGCTATGATGATAAGACCAAAACAAGATTCTATAATCATTTCTGAATAAGGACAAAAGCAGGAACACTGTTCAAAACCCCCAAATGGCCAAACATCCTTTTTCATGGCTAATGTGAGCAATCACTGCTCTTGTTTGTTAATGATTATAGCTTTAGATTTGTTTTATTCCTCCTGCCTTTAAGATTAATAAAGATGCATAAGTAAAAAATAACCACTGATTCCAGAATATACCCATTTAAGAGCAAAAGTCTTCTTTCTGAAACCCTCCCTCTAATCTAACACTTTCCCAGACCTTTAATAAGTCCTTTTAACTTTCTTTTACTGAGAAGCCCACTCTTTCAATGGACTACCCTCCCCTCCATTATCACAAGTCAATAAACCCAACTTTATTGGACTTTATAGCGGTGTTCCTGGTAGTCTTTAATGGGCATCAGCAAAGCTGTGGTATAAGTATGGTTTTTATAGGAAAGAGGTAGGAATCGGAACAATGACTCTCAGTTTTAACAATACTGCTGTTGCTATAATACTTGATGGTCCTGAATGAGGGGACTTTGCAAAGCCTGCAAGGCAGCTCAGTGACTAAACCAAGATTACAGCTATGAGAAAACTCCTGTCTTCCAGAGCAGTGCTCTATGGATTACTCCATTCTGTTTATTTATTTTCCTTATTCTTTAGACAATATAGGTTATAACTAGAATAAAATTTAAGGCAAGTTAAAATGCTGTAACTTTCAGTATATAAATATGTGACTAAAATTAAATTAAGAAAACATCCTAAGGCTTCCTGATTACAAAGTAGAAATTTAAGACTATTGATATTCTTTAATCAGAATGTCAAATCTGAAAGAATAGCTTCTATGTCTTTATGTTAGCCCTGTTTCAAACTACGTAGTTACTTTATCATACCAATGCAGACCATGCAATTTTATGTTTCCCACAACTGAAGATTTATAGTTGTGCTTGTCAAATGTAGCTCTATTAATATATTAAATGAAAAAGGGGGGTCAGTAATCAAATAAATTAAGGAAATGCTAGGTCCTTTAAGGGAATATTTCTCAGAGCCTTTAGTTTATTAATGTCTGTCATGAATATTGAGGACAAGAATACAATGCAGGACACTTTCAGAAAGTATCTGACAATTGTTCCTGTACCTCCTCTCCCTGCAAGGAGGCTTGGTGTGAGATTAGTAGTCTTCGGAACAAAATTTGAAACATAGTGACTACTTTATTTCCTTGATTACCTTGTTATTTTCCTCTCACAATTTACTGAATGTTT
The DNA here is from genome assembly GCF_004348235.1 of Phoca vitulina. Classification (NCBI taxonomy): domain Eukaryota; kingdom Metazoa; phylum Chordata; class Mammalia; order Carnivora; family Phocidae; genus Phoca; species Phoca vitulina. The sequence goes on along the minus strand of NW_022589745.1, from coordinate 9,814,388 downwards.
GTGATGCTTGACTTTCGGTGGGAAGTGGGGGGAGGCAATAGGTAATATAAAAATGAAGCACACAATGCTCTTGATGTGCAGGAATTCACAATCTAATTGGGCTAAAGCCATGAAAAAAAATGTGATATATTTTCTTAGTATACATAATTACTATTTGGGTGAAGGGGGAAACACTGACATTTTCCCTGTTGTATTTATTATAATTTTTGCTGCATAGCAGAACATCTTTTGATATTTTTCTTCAAGAAAGTTTCAGTTTTATTTACCTCTGAACACTAATAGTAATAATCATTAGCACAGTTTGAGGGATCACTTTGTGCATGACACTGCAATGCAATTTGCATATAGTGTTTAATTAATTCACAAAACCCTTTAGGATATAGATTCCATAGAAAGGGAATCTGAGCCTTTGAAATTAAATTTTGCTAAGAACTATGGTTTGTAAACAAAAGAGCTAAAAACTATCAGCCTTAGATTCTTAATCTATAATCATGATTCTGGAAATATATGACTCATTCAACTCTACATTCCCATAAAAATCTACCCTTAATCATTCAGATCTCACCATTCAATTCAAGATTTAGAGGACAATGGGCATCAGAGATCAGGAAGCATTAAGATAGAAGATATCATAAATTGTAATTCTTTGCTGTCAAAATTACAAGGGAAATAAATCATTTCCCCACATTTGCATTTTCTTAGATCCTAAGTAAATCTAATTATTTAATAGCAAAAATATCTCTTTTGAAGTCTAGAAACATTTTATAAAATTTGAATGCTGCTCCGTTAATTTGCATGCCACATTAATTTGGACTATTTTAATCAATAATTTTAAAGCAAAATGGATTGCATGCAATTGGGAAATATTGTAAATCACTGAAAGTTGTAATAAATGGCAAGGACCTAATAGGTCACTTAAACCAACTGAACAGTGCAGCCAGATGAGAAAGAAAAGTTAGGGAGGGAGGTAATAGCTCTTCACTATCTTGAATTTCATTAAATTGAAAAACAAGCATTAGGCAATAACCTCATTTAGTATCGCTCTGTCTAGGTTTCACTACTAATGTGGCCAGGGTTTCTTAAAAAATGAGAATATGATAAAGTTCAAAGTCCACAGAAGTAGAGACAAAAAATAAGACTTTCATTTCAATCTTGTCCCTGTTGCTAACTTTAATATGAGCAAATTGGTAAACCTCCGACCATTGGTAGTAGGTCTTGGAAGGGCAAAGGGAAGAGTTGCTTTTTGTCACTATTTGACCCCATATCTCCTCTAGGATTCTCTAGGATTCACAGGAAGACTATTAAGAAGAATATTGTGATAAACCAGTCAGGCAAGAGACATAGTAGTAGTAATAGTGAGAAGTAGTAGGATTCTGAATATGTTGTGAAGTTAGAGCTGACGGGACTTTTTGATGTTTTTAGTAAGAGGGAAAAACACATTATGATGAACACAAGAGATTTAAATGAGTAGGATGGAATTGGTCTTTTCCTGAGATGGGGAAATTTTGATAAATGCAGGTTTGGAGTGTGAGGAAAGGAACTAAGAGTTTGGTTTTGAATACAGTCCCTGTGAAAGGTCTTTTAGATATCCAAATAGAAATGTTCAGTAAGCAGTGCATATGCGTGTTTTGAATGCTACACTTCCAAGATTATATATAAATCAAAATAACCCTTGTGTTTATTTAGTCCCATGATAGAACACTTAGAACTTAATTGATTCAAACAGATTAAACAAGTATACTAAGTATAAGATTATGAGAATGTGAAAATTATAAAGAGAGGTTAATAAATAAAAGTTTAGGATGAAATATATCAAAACAGTAAGAGCTCTTAGAGTAGAAGTGTGGTTTTTTTTTGTTTGATTGTTTGTTTGTTTTCTGTAAGGTAACACTTTGCAGATTTAACACCAACAAGGATACCTTACTTGGATCCCTACAGTTTTTCCCTAACTAACCCCCTCTCCCATTTGTTTTTGCCCAGTTCTAATATAACCCATGTGGAATGAAAACAATACTTTAAAAAGGGGGGGAAATCTGATCATGTCTCTTCCAGCCCAACACTTCAACACACTACTCTGGATCATAATTTCAACTGCTCTTATAGCAAACAAAATCTTTTCCATAGTGAAAAAGCTCCTTCACCCGTTCCCTGCCTTCTGACCACTTTCACTCAGTACATCTCCCTACCTCCCCGCTCCCCTTAACTCTGCTTTCATTGGCCTTTTTCCATTCCTCCAGTGCTTCATGGACCATCATCCCTTCTCAAGGACCTTGAACCCAAGGTCTTCTATGTGCTTTTCCTTCATGCTTTATCCTACTGTTAACTTTCACATCCTCCAAATCTTCTCTGAGTATTTCCTTCACTGTGTACTCTAAATTAATGTCCACCCTTCAGGTACAAAATCTGGTGTTACTCTGTACTCTTATTTTGTAGATCTTACAGAGATTATGACTAAGCAATCACTTATGACATAATCTGCATGAATACTACTTACCCCGTGGGATGGTCAGGTCCCATAAGGGCGGGGTATATATCTAATTCAGTCTTTTAGGTGTAACTCTTAGTAGAGTGCTTTACACATAATAAGTGTACAATAGCATTCAATGCACATGCAAGAAAAAGGAGAAACTATTGTTTCAATAAACACCAAGAATTGATGAAAGAGAGAGATTTTAGAAGATACAGGTGGAGAGCTCCCAGATGTCTTAGTTTGAGAGAGGCAATGGAAATAATGTATGGATGAGTCCCTTCATTGCGTTGATTGAATTCACACTGAGAATGATAGTGGTTCTTACAGAGAATGAACAGTGATAACAGTCACCTTGTGTTTTGATGCTTCTATTGGTTCTAATTTAGTCCTGGTTTGAAGGTTTTAGAAAACATGTAAATTTTTAATTGCTTTTATTAAAGCTGCTTCATTAGGTATGCTTTAGGGGGTGGGGAAAGAAAATTCGTGGAAGTGGTGTGGGGCAAAGATCACAGATTTCAGAGTCAGGTTTTGTTCCCATCAGGATCAACAGTTTATTGATATTGGAATACTCATATTTAGATTATCATAATTTTGGCTTTTCTTACCTGCAAAATGAAGAAGACTTTAACCAGATCTCTCAAATTCTTTCAAAATTAAAATCCCATGATTTTGTTTTTAGCTCTAGTTCAGTCACCCTTAATGTCCAGCATTTTGTGTGTTACTGCCATTCTATCCAGTAGTTAATTAGTAGTTCTAGTTGCCTCTAGTCTTTTTTTAATCATGATCTGAATAGAAGTGTCTAAATTAAGGAATATAAAACAATCTATTAATAATCTTATGTAAGTATAAAAAAAAGTTCACAGGTATGGCTTGATGGATAGGATGATTAGTGAATTAAATTTAAAGGGAATTGAAGGAATTTTCATTAAATTACATTAATATCTATGAATGTGAATCTATTGCATAAACACTTATTAATATTACTATCCATTTGAAAGGAAATGAATATGACTAAATTAGATTACATTAATAATCCAAAGATAGTTTAATAATTTTGAGTTTTGTAGGAGTGAAACAGAGAAGTAAGAAATGTAGATAAGAAAGAAAGATAAGAAATTATGGGAAGAATTAGGAACTTTTATAGATTGTCAAAGCAAAACTTGCACTAGGCAAAGTTAAAACGATAAAAGGGACTTTTTTTCAGGACTATGGCAATAGGGGAGAAAGTCCAGAATGCAGTCTTACCTCAACTCAGCTGGAGCAAAGGGGCAGGGGGAATTTTTAAGAGGTGGGGTGGGAGGATCATAGGTCACCTTTGTTTGCTTATTGTTGTTACTGAAAGGAAAAATAAACTCTTTTCATATTTTCATGATAGGAAGTTGTTCTACAAATTAAGCAAGTCTCCAAGGTAGTTAGGCTCCAGCTTACCACAGAACCTGGGAGACACGAGTGCTACTTTCTTCAGTGATTACATATTTTTTTTTTTTTTTAGAGAGGGACTGAGGGTGGGAAGAAAGAGAGGGAGAGAGAGAATCTTAAGCAGGCTCCACGCCCAGTGCAGAGCCCAAGATGGGGCTTGATTTCACAACCCAGAGATCATGACCTAAGCCGAAATCAAGAGTTGGATGCTTAACCAGTTGAACCACCCAGGTGCCCCTTGATTGACTACATTTTAAAGAGATGGCTCTCAGGCCTTTGAGAAAGACCTAAGGTCACAAAACTGGCAAGAGCATTTTTAAAGATTTATTTCTCAAAGGGACAGAGAATTTTCAATCCCAAGTTTTCTAAAATAAATGATCTAAGGAAAGGGAGAGGGCAGAATCTCTGTGCTTAGAGTAAGTGGATTCTGTAGGAGCAGGGTTGAGAAAAGGGAGGTCAGTGGCCCAGAGGTACGAAGGAGCTGCTGGTTTAAAATTAACTGAGCTGAAGGAAACTTAAGGGCGTCCTGGTTAGGATTTGTGACTGAGAAGATTGTGGACAAAGGATTGTTTTATTTTACATGTAGGTGATGTAATAAAATGTGTCAGTGCTAATTGTGTGATAGATTCAGGAAATACAGAAACCACTGCATTCTGTTGGGTATTGAAAATGTTAATCGTTTTAAGGTGCCATTTAGTGCATGTAGAAGGCAACATTTTTGAAGACTTCTGGGATTTTAAAGGGATAGGAAGACACCATTGAAAGCTAATTGCTAACAAAATGATTTGCAAATGGTATGCTGGTGATAGAAAACTCACAGAATCCTGCAATTTGGAATACATTCTCTAAAGTTAATGATATTAACTGAATGAAAGATAGAAATAACTAGATATCTACCCATCATCCATCTATCTCCCTTCAGAAATTTATCTTTCTCCTAATTTCAGAATTGATAATCTCTCAAAAATCTTCAGAAAGGAAACATTCATCCATTCTAAATAATTGACTACCTACTACTTACTACCAGGTTTGCATAGACATCAATTTCCCCTTCCTTTACTAAAAGGTTTATCAAAGTGGGTTAAGTTGTTATACAATCTAAGTGGATGCTGTGGTGAACCAATCAAAGCTCCATTTTAAGACTGAGACTCACATTCTGGTGATGTTAACTGGCTGACCGCTCTCAGCTGGAACCTGCTTTGGGGAGCCGTTGTTCCCTAATATACCACGTCACCCAAGACTGAGTTGTTTCCCGAGGACATACTAACCCCGCTGACTAGTCCATAATGGAGCAGGGTGGGGTATAAAGGAATATCCTCTTGCTCAAAGTGGGGTAACTTGAAGGTTAAGCACTGCTCCAATGGAATCAGCTGCAGCCTTTTCTGCAAATGCATTTCAGTTCAGCTTCTCTCTCTGAGCCTACTTTTTTTTTTTTTTTTTGGCAATGAACAGACCACCAGCACACAAATCTCAACCTGAGCTTGTTACCCGGGGAACCCAACCTATGGTAGTTAGTTCCAGAATGCATCTGAGGAAGCATGCACCCCAGTGTTCATAGCAGCAATGTCCACATTAGCCAAACTGTGGAAGGAGCTGAGATCCCCTTCAACAGATGAATGGATAAAGAAGATGTGGTCCATATATACGATGGAATATTACTCAGCTATCAGAAAGGATGAATACCCAACTTTTACGTCAACATGAATGGAACTGGAGGAGATTATGCTAAGTGAAATAAGTGAAACAGAGAAAAACAATTATCATATAGTTTCACTTATTTGTGGAACATAAGGAATAGCATGGAGGACATTAGGAGAAGGAAGGGAAAAATGAAGGGGGGGAAATCGGAGGGAGAGATAAACCATGAGAGACCATGGACTCTGAAAAACAAACTGAGGGTTTTAGAGCGGAAGGGGGTGGAGGGATGGGTTAGCCTGGTGATGGGTATTAAGGAGGGCACGTATTGCATGGAGCACTGGGTGTTATACAAAAACAATGAATCATGGATCACTACATCAAAAACTAATGATGTACTGTATGGTGACGAACATAACATAATAAAAAAATTATAAAAAAAAGAAAGTTATCCCCCCCAAAATAAAATAAAAGGATATTTTAGAGTTGGATCACCTGCCAGCTGGTTTGCAGTGGGGAGTCCTTAACCGCTGGTAGGAGGAGCATTGGTAGTCCCTGCCATTCTGCAGCATTGCCTTTGTTAACATCTTTACCAGCAGTGAACTGGCCAGTGGAATATCTGAGGCTTTTGAGGGATTAAAAGTAAGGGCTATTTATAAGGAAAGTGGAATCTGATGGCTATTACTGAGTTCCATTAATGAAATGCAAGAAGAAAAGGCAAAATTAAGAATGCTTATTCAACAGTTGAAGGCAAAGTGTGAAAGTCAAAGGATCTCCACTGTAGAACATAAACAGAGTGTATCTCACATCAGAGAGCAGGAAAAGCTGAAGATGAGGTCCAAACCTTAATTTTACCAATAGCAGAGTTCCACAGAAGGAGAATTCTTGGTCATAGCCAAGTCCATAATGTCAGGTTTAGGGTCCTAGTTGGGAAGGGGTGGATCTGAGACTTGAAACTGGGATACCTGAATGATAAACCTGAAAACCTCAAAACCTGAAATCTCTCTAGATCCTCTAGCCCTGCAAGAGTGGCCCATTTCTTTTTGGTAGGAGGCTAACACATAGCCATTTCATGAAGATGATGTAGAGACCACGGCAATATATGACCCCAGTGTGATCTTTTCTGGTGACCAGATCAATGACTATGATCGAGTCACAACATCATCTGACAAGGTTCTGCTAAGCCTACTACAGGAAGAAAGGAATTCTACTACAAGGATCTGTAGGACCTAGACAAATTGTACTTCAAAAGTTGAAACAGGGCTCATTCTTGAGGATGTTGGGTCTAGAATTTTCCTCACTTGGTAGTAAAATGTAAAGAAATTGTCTGACAATAGAATTATCTGTAATACCCAAAAGAGAGAGTTGTCCAGCTCATATATTTATGCATTTATTTCTATAAACAAAAGAAACATCTATGAACCTCTCCTAACCTCTGACTTTCAATGGTAAGCTCTCTATAGGGTCAGCCAATGAACTTCACGTAAAGTTTTTTCACATATAAATTGATCTCAAAATCTATTTACATAGGTGTGATTACCAAGTATTTATAGGAAAAACTCCTTACGGTAACTAAGACATTGCACAGATAATGTCAGTGTTAAGCCCCCTCACAGATCATTTTAGTAAACAGTTATATCTCAGTCATTGTTATGCAGAAATTTTTGACATGACTGAATGATTTTGAAATATATATAGTTACAGCTATAGAAATGTCAAAGACAGGTAAGGCCTTGGGGAGGGTAATCAGAAACATGAGATTTTCCCCTGCTAACCCAGACATGAGCTAGGTTCTGAGTGACTCTTCATGCCACACATTGTCAGTGTTTACTCACTTATAAACTAGAATGCCAGTTGATTTACAGTTGGAGATGCACCTAGTTAAGGAAAACAAGATTTCATCATGTCATTTCTGGCCAAAAACACCCACTGATTTCCACCAGCCTTAGGGTAGAATCCACACTTCTTGGCTTGTCACATGGGTTCATGCATATTCAGCTTCCTATCACCACTCCAAGTCATCTTCCACAGTCTCTCATCACCTCCGCACACAACCTCAATGAATGACTCAGTAAGAACAGCCACACTCTCTCATCTTCCTGATTTTTGAAATGTTGTGTTACACCTCCTTAAATCCATGCCCTTGATTCTTTCCTCTGTCCACTGGGGGTCCACCCTCCAACATGCACGTTTGATCCAGTCATCTTGGGATTGTTCTCCACTCGGATGGCCTCTCTTTTTGGAAACCTGCCCCGTGTGAATTCCCCTTCTGATGGGCAATCAATTAAAAGCGTTAAAATGGTTATGTTCAACAAGGTGGGCAGTTAAACATATCTCCTTTTCTGACTCTAATGATGTTTCATCAAGGTGTTTTGACCATGCTTAATAAATGGTAATAAGCCCTTATTTATTTGTCAGGTCCCTTTTCTGTTAGTCATCCTCAAAGAACCTCATGCAAAGAAAGACTAATCCAGCTGACTCACAAGAAGACAGGAGGTTTCTCTGGACTCTATGGAATAGAGCATGGTTATTCTCATGAGGGCTTGACAATTCATCCTTTGGGATGGACTGTGTTTCCCTATAGGACCTTTTTTTTTCTTTTTTCTCCCCATTTTGTGGTGATTTGATCAGTTTTATTTTCATAGGGTAACTTTGTTTCAGTATTCTAGAAGTGTCTTTATCATTTCTACATTCCCTAATTGGGTGTGTATATACAATTTTTTTTCATCCTTACATAAGCACCATGACATACCAAGAGAGCAGAGGGGGTGAGCGTAGTCTGCTCCGTGGGTACCCGATGAGTGCGTTGTCAACAGAGAATTTGAAAAAAAATAAAGCAACTTGCTTACAATAGTGTTACAAGCAAACTGTGGCATACTGTCTTTGCTAAGTGCCAATTTAACTTGCAAAATATTTTACTGAACTGGAATAATAGCTTTTAAATAGAAAATTAGTTTTTTTTTAAATAACTGCATATTTTAAAACTCAGGGAAAAAGTAAGTAGAAATTGTATTGTTACACTCATTATTGTGACAGACCATTAAATATATACCTTCTTTCAAAAAATTAATGCATGTTGAGTCTCTTATTTATCTCCTTTGTTTTCTGTAATATGTATTTTACTGATTAACTTTATATTTTCTGGAATGATTACTGAAATTAATTTTCTTAATATATAATAAAGGGTTAAAAAGTGATCTACCCCAGCATGAAATACACTAGGTATATCACAGCATAGATGGGATATTGAAAAACTATTCAAAGGAACTTGGCTGGAAGAGTTTATTCAAGATCCCATAGCACATTAACTTATTCACACATATATTCATTCATTCATTCATTCATTCATTTAATCACTGAGCACCAAATATATTCCAAGCACTCTGCTAGGCGCTGCAGATACAAGGTAAGTAAGTAATCTCAGAATTTTTTAGTGTAAAAGTAGAAGAGAGACAGAAAATTCAGTAAATAAAACACTGAGCAGGAATCTTTGTTCTGTTTATCAGTTTATCCCAAATGTCTATTCCAGAGGGCGTTAAATAAATATTTTGAATTAATCCATGCTCTGAAAGAAACATGCACAACAAGGGAGCTCAAGGAGCATCTGAGGAGCATTGGCAGTTGGCAAGATGGGGGGGGCAGGAAGAACAGATTGCATGGAGGAGGTGATATGAATTGCCTAATGTTAACAGATGAGTAATAATAAATTGTAGCTTCAGCTGCTACATTTTTGGGTGATTCTTTACACCACGTTTTTGTGATAATAGCTGAACAATGCAGATGTAGGACAGGGTGGGGGGTGGGGATATGGGGAACTAGCAAGAACTGCAGTAGACCAGACAAGAAATAATCAAGCCCGAGGTAGGGCAGCAGTACTAGTAAACGAAAAGAGGGGACCAAACTCCGGAACAAAGCCCACTCTCTGATCAAAATGACAATGTTGGGTGGTTCAGATTTGAGAATTCTGTAGAAGTTAAAATAAAACAAAAAAAACCCTCTCCCAACAAAAGGTACTAACTCCTTCTTAGAGTTAGTACTTTTTGGAGAAAAGCCAATTTCTACGCGAAACTTTGGAGTGTCACTATTGGATCACCATAATTGATCCAGGGTCACTGAGTAGGTCCCTGAATTCCTGGGTGTGAACATTAATAGGATGTGATTTCATACAGTTACTAAGCCAGCACAAAAATACCAGACCTCCCAACACTATAAATATTTTACATGTCAAAAATGAAATGAGGCTATTAGAAAAGAAATGCAAATATAATCCAAGACAGAGTTTTCTTCCCTAGGTGGAAAGTAAATTACAACCTTTCATAATGAAATTAATGTTTATAAGCACTAGCACCAGAATCAAATTCATATGCTAACTCCTTTAAAGATGGAATACTCCTTACAATTTATCAAAGATTATTCTGTTCCAGTTTTTAAATGATTTCCTGATGATTTGTAATAGATTCTTATTTCTTTACAGCATATATAATTTGCATTTAGCCTCCATAAGAATTTAAAAGGCAGTTTTGAGTTTGGTCAAAAGAATTAAGATCTATGAATTTCTCTTATATCTGGCATTTTCTCTGACCTTTTACAGCTGTGTAGAATCGTTCCTTTCGATGGTTATTTTATTTTGCACTTTTCTTTGTGCTCCAGAATCTTGTTTCTGAAAGTGTAGGGTTATGTCATCTAGTAAGTACCAACAGAGGGTTCAAAGATCCTAAGTGTCTGCAAAGGCATGGACTGGATTTAAGAGTGATGTTCCACAAACTAAAAACCTAAATAAAATTACATATTAATACTCCTAATGTAAGACAGATATTCCTAAACCCGCTTTTTGTTTGAGTTGAACTGTATTCACATTAACTCTCTGTAGTCACACTAATGCTCTCATTCTGGGCATTTTATATTTGCTGTTAGATATGTTTTAAAAATGTGATAAAAATTAAAAAACAAATTAGGTAAGAACTAAATGTGGACCTTATGAGCCACTGTACAAATCTGATCTCCTTAATTTACTTGAAAAGAAACTGTGGTCAAGTGATAAACCAAATTCTCTAAGTGTTTGATACTTAATACTGAACTTTCTTGCTGATTGTTGGTACAGAGAGAACCTTGCAATATTGGTACTATGTATTAAGAATGTTTAATACTTCAACCTACCTGGGTTTTCAACTCTTCAAACTTATCCTGAGAAAGTAATCTGAAATGCCTAACAATTTTTATATGTAAATATTTTCTTTAACTACAAATACATATTGTAATAGGTAATAATAAACCAGAAAAACATTAAACAGAAAAAGAAAGCAAGACTTACTTTAAAGTAGTATACAGGGCACCTGGGTGGCTCAGTCCCTTAAGTGCCTGACTCTTGGTTTAGGCTCAAGTCATGATCTCATGGGTGGTGGGATCGCCCACATAGGACTATGCTCTAAGAGGGGAGTCTGCTGAAGATTCTCTCCCTCTGCCCCTCCTCTCTCTCTCTCTCTCTCTCTCTCTCGCACTCTGTCTCTGTAAAATAAGTTTTTTAAAAAAATAGTATGCAAGTATAAGCTATATCCCTCCGAACATGTACCGTTAAAATAATGTTTACTTAAAGCATATTGTAATATACAAAAAGCTCACTCTAATATTAAGGGAAAATTATAAAATTCAAAATAATCTTTGGTTACATAATGAAAAATAATATCTGCAATTTAAAACAGGAAGTAAAATGTATAAATATATTGTGAATAGTTGGATCCATTTCCTTTTTATAATTTTCTATATGTAATAGATGAACTTTTCTTCTATAGTATGTATATGGCAAATACACATATTTCAATACAGTAGTTCCAGCACACTTTCATATCCAAACATCTTGTTAATGAAAGAATGATATTTCACTCTGCCTACTTAACATAGGTTTATAAAATGACTCCTGTAATACTAATTGCAGTCAGAACTTTTTTTAGATACATTGTAAAGGTTTTTCAGAACATAACTCAATGTCAATGTTGCAGTTTGATATCTATAGCTAAATATATTTAAAGCATAGAACTTTTGCCTTGATTATTTGAATTTTATGCCAAATTCATTCTCTGATCATATTCCTCATGGAATTTCCTGCCCATATAAATCATTATTAATACCCAGTTGTTCATATGATGAATACTGGGAATATTTCCGAAAGAGTTCTGCTTTAGATTTTACCTATGTGCCCTGTGCTGTTGGTAACCATAGGCAACCAGGTAACTAGCCATGCAATCACCTGAGCTAGGTATTATTTATTCACATTTTATAATTGAGGAGATATAAGCTTATAAAGGTAAAGTGCATGTCCAAATTCACACAAATATGTGCTCTGGACAAGATCTAATCCAAGCTTTTGGGTTCACAGATGACCGGCTTTATGATGCCTGTTCACTGATCTCTGAGGCTAAGTTCCTACAAAGTAAACATAGTTATTTTTATGGGGTCTTTGTGAAACACTCCCAGTAAATAGCAACTACTTAGTTATGTGTCCACAAGTAGTATTAACAGTAATAATAATGAACAGTATAAACCTCATTTTAATACGTATCAGTTTGAGTTTTCTACCCCATTTGAGTATAGACAGACCCATTGTTAGAAATATTTATTAGTTTTGCCTTTTTTTGTTTTTAACCCAGAGTCCAGGCCAATCAAAAAACGTTTCTCTTTGTACCACTGAATAGAGTGAATAGCTTTCCCTCATAGTTAATATTTTCATTCAGTTTAAAATGTTTGGCTATCTCAGATTAATGTAGGGTCTTATTTCCAATTCTGTGCCTCAGATAGGCTCACATTTTTGTCTTCTTTCTCCATGTGACTCTAAAGCCCCAAAGTCCCTTTGTTAGAATAATAATCCCTCCAGAATAGCTACTGACTGCATGGTCTGGTTTATACTTCGTGGTCTGATTTTTTTTGGCCTCTTTTCATTTACAAAAGGAAGATTGTTCTTCATCTGCGTGCAAATGCTTACATATATTTTATCTTCACACTTATACATACAGAAACTACAGTGTCAGCTGGAGCACAAAACTTTTCTAACACTTTGACAACAAAATTCAATGTCAAATTTTAGATTTTACAAGATGATTTTTGTTGCTAGATTGACGTAAAGTACTGTTTAAAACCTAGTAAACAAGAATATTTTATTCTGACCAATCTTCTTGAACTGATTTTAGGGATTTCTGCAAGTAGTTATCTCCTTTTTTTTTTTAAAGATTTTATTTATTTATTTGACAGAGCTAGAGAGCACAAGCAGGGGGAGCAGTAGAAGGAGAGGGAGAAGCAGGCTCCCCACTGAGCAGGGAGCCCGATGCAGGGCTTGATCCAAGAACCCTGGGATCATGACCTGAGCAGAAGACAGATGCTTAACCATCTGAGCCACCCAGGCGCCCCTCCTTCTAGTTTTTCATTGAACTCTGGTCTCTTTATTAAGATAAAGTATTTCTTTCCCGTGGAAAAACTTTATGGAATAGATTTTAAATTCCTTTGTGATAAACTCAGTGACAAAATGGCACTAAGGAATAATCAGGATAGGGATTGGACCTCACTCTGAAGATAGGAAAATATACAGAGAGGCAATGAGAAAAAAACTGTGAATTAATGGTTTAACTAGAGTGTGCATCCAGTCATCAGGAACTTTTTTATTACATATTTTTCCTTTTAAATGACAGAATTTTCTCTGATAGGACATTCAATAATGGAGCTAGACAGTAGGACCCGAGCCAGCCCCTGACATATGCTTTTCACCCAGGATGGTCTAAAGAGATAATATTTTATCAATTGATTCAATAATTTAATTTGTAATTATGTATTAAGTTTCTACAGTGTGACAAGAATTAAGTGAGAAATTATTTTTCTGCTTTACTTTCACTTAAATATTTAGACTCTTTGCTCTCCAGGTAGGTCTAATGCTACCTTGTAGATGAAAGCATCCTTAAATCAGTTCCATTTCTCTGTTGTAGAGAAAGTTATTGACACACAAAACAGTGGTCAGTAAATGATAGTCATTGTAGTTCAGTGCTACAAATTAATAACATTGAAGTGTGGCTACATGTTTCATTTCTGTCCAATTTTAAGGCTCTATTGAAGATCCGCTCTCCCAGGAAGGCTTTCTCTGGCCTTTAGCATTATTCTTCCAGCCAGTGTCAGCTAACAGAGAAGGTATTTGAAGTTGGAATAATCTAAGAGACCAAGTGACAATACTTTAGTGCTTATTCCATTTTCTATTATTAAATGTATTTCTTTACTTTACATAAATTCACTTGTTAATATTACCACTTCATTTATTTAATGTCAGGACAGTTGCCAGATTTGAATGCCACGATACTCAGGACAAATTTTGTAAATTTGGTTTCCTATAAACATATTTGCTTTTTTTATTTGTTTACCCGAAGGAAGTATGATCAGGCTAATAGGATAGCTTTTCATTTCTTTTGCCATAAACACATTTAAGCAGATGCATAATATATAATACTTCAATACAGAATTTTAATAATTGGTTTGATGAATAATCTGTCCAAATATTCACAATGTAGGTTACTATCAGTGGTCTGTAAAAGCGTGGCATATTTTAGCTTTTAAAATGAATATAAATGGGTGGGAGGCAAAGGTTAAATAACCACAGTGTGGAAGGCTTATAAAAAGATGCTTCAGTGGTGCATGGAGTACTTGAATCAATCAAATTTTTATCTGATACATGAAGAGATTCTTGTAGATATCCTATAGAATCTAAAAATTCTAGTCTGGTGTCTTAAAGGCAAGACACACATTGCTTTGAAGCCCATTCCTACTGCTTGCAACTCTGTGACTTCTCTCTGTTCCCATTCACCCACTGTAGAATAAGGGCATAAAACAACCACCTTAGGGGTTGGTTTGGTGGTTAAATATAACCTATAATAGCCTGTCAAAGTATGTGGGCAAGTATAGGCACTCATCAAATATCCGTTATTAAATTTAATCAATTCCTGCTCCCTTTAAGTACTCTTCAAAGCCACCCATGTAAAATAGAAATAGTAGTGAATTCTCTCTCCTGTCTGTGTGGCTCTGGATATCTGCACTGCCTTTTCAGAGCTCCAGTACACTAAACAGTATTTATGGGCTACAGAACATCTCTTACTTAGGAGAAATATCCATCCGTGGATGATCCTTTACAACATAAAGACCAATTAAAAACAGAAAATATTAACTGGCTATATGCAAAGTGGAACAATTTTGAAGTTGTGAACTTAATCAGAGCTTTAAGTAAAATTCGAGGATGGCTACTGTCGAATGTATCGAGATCATTAAACAAAATTGGTAAGATGAAGTAAAAGCAGGAACTCATACACCCAGCTTCCTTCCCAAATAGTATTTAAGGTCATGTTTTTCAGATCAGACACAAGGAAAAGGCCACTCACTAAATAGGAACAGTAATTTTCATGTTCCTTATGAAACAGATTATAATAATTTTTTTTTAATTTCTGGGAATTTACTCAAATGTATTGCATGGGAAGTCAGATAGAAATTATTCCTCTTATCTGCTGTTTCCTGACATTTTTCTCATGGCGCTGGGTAATGGGAGCCTCTGAGGAGAAAATTATCAGCTCTTTACTTTCGACTATAATCAAAACCTATTTCTGTGAGCAAAAAGTCCCCCACCCCAAATCACCAGTATACACCAGTTTTCAGCCTGAAATTCAGCACATTGAACTGTGGCAAATAGCACGCGTGGTGCAGCCTAATAAAATGTGAATTCTCAGACTGAGAATGACTCAGACTGAGGATGATGCATCTGATTAAACCTCCACAGGTCTGCTTGGTGATTCTTTCCCACTGACCAGGAAAGATGGATGAGATGCACATTATGTCCATCCAACTTTCCCAACATTTATTAATATTAAGTGGAAACTGATAACAGATTTCTTCAACATGGGGAAAAAGGAAAAAAATTAATAAATGTACTAAACTAGAAACTATAAAAATGACCAGCAGTAGTTTTCCAGAGAACATTCCAGAGGAGAGATTGAAAATGTCCAATCAGTAACTTCCAAAGTTTTAAGTTTATTTTATAATATATGTTGTATGGAAATTTGATTCACTTACTATTTCTAAGCAACTTACAATATAAAATATATAATTCTTATCAATCTGTGGGGGGAATTAAGTATATCATTATTGCACAGCATTGTGAAATGAGCTCCATAATTTTCAGGTGCACAGCGTTCTCACTAACTTTGAGAATAATTGGTAGTTAAAATGAATTTTTAACTCTTACAGTCCCACAGTCTTCTTCATTTTAGAGAAGTAACTTTTGTGTGCTTTTATATCCATCAAAACTAGTAACTTAGCTTTTATCTAATGAATTTCTGTGTGTCTTTTAGACACATGTTAAATAGGGAAACACTTAAAAAAAAAGGATGTTTCAAGTGTATCCACAATATGGACCCTCATAAAAAGTCATTCGTTTCTTGAGCCTGTACCTGGGTGGAGTTTTTCTACCTAAAGATGTTTTGGTTCTGTATTAAATGCTTTTAATTGCTATGGAAATGAGATGTCTGTCCCAGATAGGTTTCTCTCAATCCTGCTGAGATTTTACTGCAAAGGCAGGGGGCTGTCAAGGGTCACTGAGTTTCTTGCAAGTACTCAGCTTTTCTTGACATCTGACAAGCACAGATGAAAGGCTTGCTGATTCATAGGTTTCAGGATCTCTGTCAATCCTCTGCCGTCCAGAAGAGGAAGAAATAGAGAAGAGTTCTAGAAAAAGCCAGTTTGGGCTTTTTGCAGGGGAGGGGGATAAAATTCATATTTTTGAAATTGTGCAAATAATGCATCATATATTAATTGGAAAATGGGGGAAGTATGACAAAGCAAACAAAAAATAGCATTGTGAAGCAAAGCCTGATGTTCTGAAGCTTTCACTTCCAAAATATTTTTAGCATAAAATATATTATCTAGTAGGAATCACTCTAAATATATACTTTTACCTTTTTTTTTTAAGTTACATAAAACCATTACTATTTCATGTGTATTCAGATATTCATTTTAATTCTTAATGTTTGGATGCTCATGTCATAATTTATTAAACCAATTTTTCAACATCTGGGTGTTTATAATCATCACCGTGGGATACACAGTCTCTCCGGTGGTCCCCATTAATGCCATCCCCTGGTGGTCACACCTTGGAACACTGTCCTCCTCTATAGGGCAGGCACAGGACCTGGGACTTACTTCTAACCAATAGAAGACAGCATTAAGATTATCCCGTCTATCTTGCTAGAAAATTCTCTGTTGCTGCCTTTGACATAGCAAACTGCCATGCTATGAGTGCCCTAGGAGAGGACCTTATGGCAAGGAACTGAGGGTGGTCTCTGGCTGACGATCAGCAAGAAATCAAACTCCACAGTCTGGCAGCTGATCGTGAACTAGATGCTTCTAACCATGTATTGTTTATGGGCAGATCTTTCCCCAGTAGACCCCCAGTCCTGAACCAAAACCTTAATGGCAACCTTAGAGGAGCTCCAGCTAAACCAGGCCCAGACTCTTGACTGATGGAGCTATGACATAATAAATGCATGTTCTTTTTGATGATATTGCTATGTTATAATACATAACGAATAAAAACTTACAAATAATACTAAGATAAACCGTATTATGTAAAAAGCACTGTTCTTTAAGTTTACTTCCAAGGACATACTTTAGAATGGAATATTACTGGCCTGAAGGTATTAACTATTGTTATAATTCTGATTTTGAAAAAGTATTTGTGTAATACCCCAAAAGAAAAAAAAATTGTAAGAATAATTTCACCCTGGAAAATTCAGGAAATCCGGTATCACCCACTTAGTGAGAAAACCATAAATAATCTTAAATAGCAATTGTTACCATATACCAGATACTATGCTAAAAAGCACTTTACATGTTTTAACTTACATTGAATTTGCTGACAAGCATGTGAGAACTATACTAATATGCTATATTATACTATACCCAATTTACAGATGAGAAATTTGAGGTGAAAGGGAGATTTGCTAACTTGTCCAACATCCCAAAGTTCCTGAAGTATAGAGCTGGGGTGAACCAGGTAGATGGGCTCTAAAAGCTGTCCTCTTAAACAGTTTGCTGAAGTGCTTGCTAGATAAATGGGCAGCATGTATCAACAGTGTTATAAATAAGTTATAAAATATGGAAAATATCACCAAAATAGCCCTTAGTTATCACTTACTACTTTTTGTCCAAGTTCTGTTGACCTTGGGCATTTATTCACTGTGCATCACGTTTTGTTCACTTATTCATCTAGCAAATATGAATTGATCATTTGCTAAGGAAGGCATTATATGAAGCTTTAGATATGATAGTAAAAAACAACAACAACACACAACATATGGGTTCAGAGCATGCCTCTAGCATGGGAGACCTATAGTGTAACCACAATTCCACAGTTTTGAAAAGTGCTCTGAAACAAAACACATGGTTATTTAAGAGGATGGGGAGTGAGGTCATGCTTCTTTGAGGAAGCAGTCTAATCTGACATCTGAAGGATAAGTACTAATTAATTACATAGAGAAAAAGAGATTCACATCTCAGCCTTAGGGGCCACCATGTGTGTGGGCCCTGGCCCTACGAAGCACGGTTATTCCAAGAACTTGAAAGATGACCTGTGTTTCTCAGTCATACAATGAGACAGTGGCACAAAATACAGCTGGTGAGATTTGCAAGTACAGAACATGGAAAGCTCTATAGATCTAAATATCTGGCCTTTTTTTTTTTTTTTTTGTAAAAGTAATAGACAGTAATGGAATAGATTTAAGCAGAGAAGCCTCCGGCTTATATTTGCATTTAACATAAGGTATCTCAGGACAATGCAACTTATGGAAAGGGCAGGGTACATGATATGCCCCAATCCTAATAAGCTGGTCAACTTAGAAAAGCTGGGCAAAATTCAAAAACCACCTGCTTGTGGGCTGAAGAGCTAAGAAGAGTGCCAGGAATTACTGGGATAGAATGGTGCAAGTCCAGAGTCTCAGGGTGTGTGCCTTAATCCATCCAGCCTGCTGTAACAAAGCTCCAGGGACTGAGTGACTTAAAACAACAAATTTATTTCTCACAGTTCTGGAGGCCAGAACTATGAGATCAGGGTGCCAGCATAGTTCAGTTCTGCTGAGGACCTGCTTCCTGGTTCAAAGATTACCATCTTTTTGCGATGTCTTCACATGGTGGAGGGTGTTAGGGAGCTCCATGGGGTCTGTTTTATAAGGGTGCTAATCTCTTTCACAAGGGCTCCACTTTTATCACCTAATCACCTCCCAAAGATTCCATCTCTTAATACTATCATAGGAGGGCTATGATTGCAATAAATTAATTTTGGGGAAACACATTCAGTCGATAGCAGTGTGGAACCAAGTTTGAGGATCTGCTTTTGTCCCTGAGGCCAATTCTAGCTTGGGAACCTAAGTCCAGAGTCTGAGACATGTTGTTAAAGTCTCTCCAGTTTCAGAGCTAAGGGATTGGTGTTCAGGTCTCCCTAAGGTTTGGGGAATAGCCCTACAGAGCCCTTTTCACATGAGATTGGAACAGCTAAGTTCTCCCAAAAAGAAGGATGAGCCAGAAATGGAAACCTGCACAGACTGCTGGGGAACTTCAAATTACCTATCTCTGAAATTGGATTAAGAAGATTCTTGAATATGAATGCCAGGTGCCTGGCAAAAGCATTTGCAGTTCATCATTAGAATATTACCCTCGCTCTCAAGTTACCTCTACCACCCTCTGTGGTCATGTACCCTTTAATGTTACTGCATTTTAAATGAGGGATATGAAGAAAATTCCTGTGCTTAAGCAGAAGGCAAGGTGCAATGAAGGAAGGAATGACCACCAAGAAGCTTGTTTTAGCATGCTTTTAGAAGCCTATTGCATTGGTAGATTCATTCTGCAACTTCCATGAGAAAGCCTATAATTTCTGCAAATCCCTAAAGGCAGCCTTAGGTCAATATGACTGAAAAACAAATTGAGGTCAGAAGGTTGCAGATTGTTTCATTTAGAGAGAATATTTAAGCTCTGTGGATATTTAAGTTCATGGCACCATCTCAAAGAGGTGTGCTACATGTCCTGAAATTGTCTGTTACCCACATGAATAAGTCTTACTGGCTTCCCAACACATGTAGATAAAATTTCTTAGGATTTCTCTTTGAGATCTGACTCCAACCTCCCATTCAGGCCTATCACTGATGCTCTGGACCTCACACTTGGTTATTGTGTTGCAACATAATCAGTTCTTACATATGACTGGCCTTGTATGACTCATTGAATCTGCTTGAAATGCCCTTTCTCTCCTTGCTTTCCTACAGAAAAAGAAAAAAAAAACAAAACAAAAAACTATCCTGCAATGCCCAGTTTGTGACACTTTCTCCAAAGTTCTTAGCTAGGATCTCCACAATATTCTATGAAATCCCTATTCCTGTAATCATCCTCATAACATTTATTTTAAATTCCCCATCCTTGAAATGAGTGAGAGGTTTAAGGACCTTTGCAACTTGTTAACATATACTTCCCTTAAAAATTGCATTTGGATCCATCTCAGAACTCATTTGATATCTGATGTTTATCATATCTTGGCACCTCAGTCAAAACTTTGCATTTAACATTCTGTCATCATCACATAATTTATCATCATCCATGCTTGCGTTTTGCACCAGACCAGAAGCTGGGACTGTCTCATTCTCTTTTTCACTTTATATGGGTTATCACTCATATGTCACTGCCCCAGAAAGGCCTTTCCTGACTATCTTATCCAAAGTAGCATTCCCACTCATTTGCTATTCGACCCCTTTTCAATACCAGAGAGAGATAAAAATTGTTTCTTATCATGGAATATAAAATTCAAAAAGCAGAGATGTTTGTTTTTGTTCCTCATGGCAGTTCTAGCCCCTCCCAGTTCCTGGCATAAATTGCTAAATAAATCAATAAGTATGTGTTGAAAGAGAGAATAAATAGATAGATGAATGGATACTGGATATATTAACAAATCTTTCTGGGTAGTAAGTATTTAATAAACATTTGTCAAAAGGATATTTTCAGAATGCCCCCAGATGTCAGACCTTAGCAGGTACAATACAAAAGGAAACAAGGAAAAGTAAAATTTAGGCAAGAAGTAGTCATTTTCAGCCTGTGATACTTTTTATTCTAACACTTCTTCTGACCCTTACTAGTGTCATAAAAATTGATTTTACTGAAGTGTTCCTCTGTACCCAATAATATATGCTTCTCTGTTTTTCACACAACAGGATTAAAAGGAAGACATTTATAAACTTTGGATGGATAAACGTGATAATACAGATAACTATTGATTATTTAACTGCATGTCTGATTGCTTTCGTTACTCATTTCATCTTCATCACCATACATTGAACTAGATATTCTCTCATACTTTACACTTAGATACACTAGAGCTCAAAGAAATTATGTAACTTGATTAAATTCTAATGATAGCAAATCCCCATTTCTTAACCTAATTTTCTCTAACTCCAAAGTCTCTGTTCTTTCTACTGTAATAGGTCATATTTCAATATATATGGTAGCATTACTTGAATTTGTATATTTGTGAAAAAAAATATTCCTCTAAATTCCTGGGGATACTTTGTATTCTTTCTGTGCTATTTGACAAACGATTTTGTTTGAAAAGGATGAGAGTCAGTGTGACTTGTTTAACTTGGAGAGTGCTTGCTCATTTCACTTGAAGTTGCCTCTTAATAAGCATGTCCACTAGAAATGTCAATAAACTTATCAAAATCATAAAAGGGTCAAGCAGAGAAGCTTCGCACTTCACTCAGAACCTTGCCATGTTCCCTGTGACTTGAGCAAAGAAAGGTTCGCCTCAGCCAATTAAAGAAACATGTTAAAGTCAGAATAAGAAACATTGCAATACAAATAAAACTAATGACAAACTCAGTCTTCAAGATGTGGGAATAGAGAGAAAGTATACAAGTTAATAGTTGTATAGGTTATAAAAATAAGTTGTAAAAACACTTCTCATTCAAACTATTCTAATTTGGGATTACTGTGTAACAGACATGAATAAAATATTCTTTTAAAAACATTCCTGAAAGGTTTTTATTCTTTAGTCTCTATAATTATGCTGTAGGGCAGGAAATAATGAAAGGAAAATAAATGCTGTGTATTTAAATAACTTTCTTTACATTTTAAATATGAGAATATCATGAATAATATTCTTTCCATGAGCCTGACTGGAACAAGGCCTTTTCATTTCCTGGCTTAGTTCTAATCAAAAGTCAGAATAACATCTTTAGAAAAATTATTTTGTATATCAACAGAAATTCCCAACACAACTCTACCTCCACAATAGGCAGGTATTTTTTATACCAAAGTGCTTTATGCATCCATATATTGTACTTTTACAATAAAATATAATTATGTATTCATGTATTCAATAAGTATGAATTTAGTTCCTACTATGCACCAGGCACTCTTGTAAGCACTGATAATTTATTGATTTGTAAAATAAATTGTCTCAACACTTGAAGAATTTTCATTCTAGGTGAAGAAAAAATAAATTCACAAATGAACACAAAAGGTAGCATTGATAAATGCAGTGAATATGTAGAGGATAAAAGTGGTATTGTTATGGAAAGTGGCAGGCATGGTTTCTTTCAGTCTCTGCAGAGGGAAGATATATATATAAATTGTCCTCTAACTGTTGTCATGCCAAAATCTAGAAGAGGCTTTGAAAGAGATGAAGAATAAGTATGAAGTCTCTGAGGTGGAAGCAACTTTGTGTTCAGGAGACAGAAAGCAGGCCAATGTAGCTTGATCATAGTAAATGGGAGGATAAGGAACAGAATTTGGTGATCACAGAGGACCTTGTATGCCATAAAAACATTTGATTTCATTGTATTTTGAAAGCGCGTGTTAAGGAGGGGATGACATCTGGTTAATTTTGTGAGTTTGATCTAAATCTATAGCAATGAAAATAGAAATGTGAAAAAGAATATATTTTGGAGGCAGAGGCTTCAAAATTTATTGGTGGGTTGGACATGAGAATTAAAGAGAGAAATCAAGGATGACTCTTAGGCTTTGGGCCTTAGCATCTGTGTGAATGGTGAGTCAATGTACTGTAGGCCAAAGAAGCAATAGTTCTGTTACGGTCAGAATAATCCTGAGAGGGGTAATAGATGAGATGCGATACAGGCACTTGAATAGAATGTAGCAGAGAGAAGAGTCTGGCTCTTGAAATATACACTTGAGTCATATATAAATAATACTCAAAGTGAGTGGGCTGCATCAGATCATTTAGAAGAAACAGTATAAAAAGAAAGTAGAGAAACCTAAATGCATAGCTCTGGAGCATCCCAACATTTAAAGATCTGGTAGGGGGACTTCTACTTCTGCCCATGAAAGATTAACTGTTACAGAAATTTCCACCCTGCCAATAAATAACTAGAAAACTGAATAAAATATATAAAACTATTTTCAGACATTGCACAGTAGGCAATGCCTAACTGGAAGGATGTGATCCCCACCAAAGGGAAATCAATGAACTGAACCCTCTAATTTTCCCAGCTTACCACCTGAAAGCAGTTGTCAGGCTGCCCAATAAGTAGGGGAACTCAAACAGGGCCCAGAAAACTTTTTAAATTGAGGGCAGAGATTGCATTTCAGGGAAACAGAGTCAGCTAGCATTTGCAGAGCTGAGTACTAGAGAAGAGAGTGTTTCAGAAAGAGAGCTCTAGATGTCTGCAGAGGGTCTTTGAGACCTTGGCTGAATGGCATGATCTGCACATGCATGAGGTGAAACTGCATGAGGGGGGGGAAAGATAAATTATATATATATATATATATATATATATATATATATATATA